>NC_056607.1:19918017-20058017 GCF_018340385.1 Cyprinus carpio
GCCCTGTAGAATCATTTAACATGCCTGTAATTAGCGTTCCTCAGGAGGCCCAGAGAGAACGTTGTTCACCGCTCCAGTATGGAGCTCTGTGGCCTACAGCTCTATCTATAACTCTGACAGAAGCCTCAGTGCTGTCAGTTCCTCTGTGGCACCCTCCCCAATCTACAGAGAGGATGATGAATGCCCCATCCACTCTGACATCACAATCAGAGCACACTTGCAGTCCCTCTCTCTCTTGAACTCTCTTTGTCCTCTTGTCTTTCACTCTATCATTCTCTCACTTCAAACACGATTCTTTCCCTTTATCTCGCTCGCTCTCTTTCTCTATGAAGTGTCCCCTTTTTTTCACCCACAAGCCACCTACTTTCCTTTCCTCTCCTCTGTTTACTATCGTCGTAATTTCGCTCAGCTGGAAAACAAATTCGGTGACAAATCCAGGATCAGACACAGACCGGATTATTCCATTCTAAAGAGCAGACGCTGAATTATCAGCTATCAAATTCCACCTATTGTGTATGACACAATACAGAATTTAAATAAAACCATGCTGCCAACCTTTTTAAAACAGACAAATAAAGAAGGGTGTTTACAGAACACCATTTTCAACCAAAAACAGATGCCGTTTTAGAGGCTTGAAAATGCAAACTTTTGAAAACAGGTTTCAAAGTGCACGTTTTTGAAAACAATATGCAAAAATGCAAATTTGTGAAAACGGTGACATCCTGCAAATGTGTATTACTGTATGTGTTCAGTCATTAGTCATGCGTTTTAATAATTGTATAGTATCCATCTATTGTATATGAGTGATTTTGTAATTCAAAAACTGCCAACATTTTTATATATTTATAGTAGTATATTTTATATATTATGGGCTAGATTTACTAAACAGGGCAAATTAGCGTTAGAGCACAATGCCATAAAAGGGCCTTTTCAGCGGTAATTCTTCACTGCGCGTCTTTAGTAAATCCTTACAGTACTATTTTAATGCCAAAACACGGTTTTCGCTGGCGCAAGCTGTTAGTAAATCTGGCCCTATATATAGTTCTGGGTAGTAACTGATTAAATGATTACATAATTAGATTCCAAAAATTAAGCACTTGTAATTAGAATGCGTATATTACATTTCAAACTGCTCATAATCAAATTACAGTATGCTTTTTATGGATTACATATTTTTCACACAATAGAAGAAAAATATTCATAATTTATTAATCCTCCCTCATTCCTTTTTTTCTGTTTTAAATTTTCCTTTCTAAAAAAATTCTACCGTGTGTCATACCATTTAGCTATATATATTAGGGCTGTCAAATGATTAATCACGATTAATCACATCCAAAATAAAAGTTTTGTTTACATAATATATGTGTGTATACTGTGTATATTTATTATGTATATATAAATACACACACATGCATGTATATATTTAAGAAGAATATGTTATGTTTATATATTAAATATATTTATATATAATATAAAAATATTAGAATATAAATATATAAATGTATATACATGTAAATATTTTCTAAATATATAATTTATGTGTGTGTATTTATATATACATAATAAATATACCCTGTACACATACATATGTTATGTAAACAAAACTTTTATTTTGGATGTGATTAATCGTGATTAATCATTTGACAGCCCTAATATATATATATATATACACACACAGAAATGTCAAGTGAATGAATTTGCAAATGATGCTTCTGAATTTCAGGGGGAAAAGCACCTCTCAAGCAATTAGACCATGTATGAAACAAATACGCAAGGTAATAAACACTGGTGATGCATAGCTATATATATATATATATATAAATAATGATTATTAACTTTTTTTATATCAATATGGTAAGTTTATTGGAAAGCTTAAAACAAGTTTGTTGAAAAGTGATCTAAAAAGTAGCCAGAATACATAACCCAAAATGAGTAACCTTTATTACCTAACTATAGATTTTATCAAGTAATCTGTAATCAGTAACAGTCTACAATTTTTAAGTAATCCACCCAGCTTCCTTTAGTTTTCTATAATTAGCTTTCTATAATTTCATCTGCATTGGTTCAATATTGATAAAGAGCAGACACTGAATTATCAGCTATCAAATTCCACCTATTGTATAAGAGCACAATATGGAATTCAAAAACTCTGCTGCCAAGCTCTCCTATAACCCACAGAAATCGATTCTATCTCATCAAGACCATAAGAATATGTATGCGCTGGCCATCTATATAGTCAGGGCCAAAAGTTGAGAAATGTCTGCACCGCTCCGACCCTGCCCACACCAGAACCTCAGCCAATTCTCAAGGCCATGTTTTGGCCTTTATGGTGCATTGTTGCACTAAATAATTCCACACTCACAAACTTAGTAAATTATTTTGCTTCAGGACATAAGCAGTACAGTAGTGACCAACAACATGTATTTAATGAAGTTTGGGTTATTTATTTTTTCTTTACCTCTCATGGTGTTTTTAAGGTTTGAGAGCATGTTATACAAACCATGCTGGTATTTATGTAATCTGATGAGCTTCTTCCAACAAAGTGCTTTGCACTGCATGTTGACCAACAACAACAGATATGGGGAAAATTTCAAAAGTTCAAAAGACTATTTATATTGCTATCCTAACCACACACTGCTACAGAGCCTGTAAAGGCACACTTCCCTGTGATGGTGGAAAAAACTTAGGTTGCAGGAAAAATTATATTTCAATGCTTTTTTTTCTGCTCACAAACTTTTGCCTTGCCCTGAGAAACTTCACATTTGCACATAAATACTTTGTTCCTCTTTAGTAAAAGATTTTTAAGTAAAAGAAAAGTTTTTCAAGCAAAGTTTATTGGTTTGTGGGCAAATGGAAAATTAGTGTTGAAAATCATTTTTTTGTCAACAAAAACTAAAAAGAAAACGGGAACCACAACAATAATTGACAAAAATATGAAAATAGATACGGACAATGCACTAACAATGTTTACTGAAGAAGAAAAAAATATTTAATGTAATCCAATCATAGTTATAATGTCAGTGATTGACCCACTTGAGCTATATAAGTAATTTTGCTGTCTCAGCAAGTAAAATGTGATTTTGTTGACTATCATCAGATGCCATTTTATTCAGAGTAAAATGAACAAATATGACATAATACTATTAAATATAATACATATTTAATATTAAATACATTTTAAATATTAACTCTGCCTGTCCTTTCAGACCAAAAAAAAAAAAAAACTGAACCATATTTTCCCCTTTCTTTTATGCCTTTTTCTCAGGTTTATTCCACACACACACAAAAAAAAAAAAAAAAAAACTCAAAACTCAAAACTCATCCACCTTATGGAAGTGATTGTGACTGCACTCTCTACCTCCATCTGTCAGAGACTCTGTCTGTCTTTAATGTCCATCTGTCTCTCAGTGTCTATTTATTCTAGTCCTCTGAGGTTGCACTGAAGTTTTTTCATGCACATTTGCACATTAAGAGGTTTGTAATGCCAAATCAGTCTCTTAGAAAATTTAGTTTGTAGTCACCCAGACCCACCAGAGGCACAGCAGGAGTGTTCTTAGCTGAAAAAAATGCAAACAAAGGGTTGAAGCAAGCTTTAAATCATTCCCTATAGAGTTGATCTCTATTGATGTGCCATGAGCGACAATAATATTCATTTTTAATATTTTGTAAATACTATTAATGTATGATTCCAATCACTCAGAAATAAACTTCTACAGAACACAAAAATAAATCTTTTACAAAATGTAACCGGTCACTTTTTCCATACAGTTACACTGAAATTAAACTGAAGCTTTCAAGCTTTCACAAAAGTAGTTTATACGTGTTTATGTGTTCTGCAGCATATTTATCACACAATATCACAAAATGTAGCATTATATCACTGCTGACCAATGGATCCTCTGCAGTGAATGGGTTCCGTCAGAATGAGTCCAAACAGCTGATAAAAACATCACAATAATGCACAAGTAATCCACACGACTCCAGTCCATCAATTAACATCTTGTGAGGTAAAAAGCTGCAAAGTCTGTAAGAAACAAATCCATCATCAAGACATTTTAACTTTAAACCGTCGCTTCAAAAGTCACTGTGTTTTTGGATTGTTTCTGCTTGTAGACGGTGCTTGATCTGTGCATATTTATCTCCTGATTCAGCTGAGATGGAGAAAGCTACATTTCTCCAAATCTATCCCAATAAGGAAAAAACTTGTCTACATTTTGGATGGCCTGAGGGTGAGTGCATTTTCAGCAAACTTTCATTTTTAGGTGAACTATTCCTTGAACAGAGAAGTTTATCAGTGAATAATGACCTAATAATAATAATAATAATAATAATAATAATAATAATAATAATAATAATAATACCACAGGTTTGGAATGACATAAGGAAGTAAATAATGAAAGAATTAGTAAACAATAACAGGTCAAATAAAAACAAAATGTAAAAATCAGCAGGTTTCTATTTAATTCTTCAATTCATTTATTTATTCATTCCATCTTTAAAAATTGAAGCTTTTACCAAGTTTTTCCCTGCAGAGAAAATATATGGAGTGGAGGATTGTGGGTCTCTCAGTGTGGCCCTAAAACATTTTCTAATCCACTTTTATTCCTCACCAAGGTCTATTAATCTGGGGAGCAGATACTTATCCTGCTCTGATTTATCCGCTTATAAATGAGCTGACATATGGATGAGATTAAGCATTGGCATGGTGTAAGGTTTATAGTTAAGGTTTATGATTTAAGCCGGGCCTATGAGATTCCAGTGGCGTAATGAGAGTCAACTGGTGTAATGTGAAGCTCAGCCCAGTGGATTTTAGCCTTCAGGCTTGATTGGGGGGGGGGGGTAAATAAATAAAAGCTAGAGTTTGAATGAGCTTGTGCAATTTATTTAAACATTTGAATAACTAATTCCATAGATTATATTTTTCATTTTCCATCCACATACAACTGAGCGCATGAGTAAAAAAAAAAACGCCCTCAGGGTTCGTTCACCTTTAAACCAGGCCAACGTGTGTAGTAATGATCTCCAGATTCATTCCAGATCCAGTGTTACATAATTTATATCATCAGTTCTCACGAAATCTTGTTCCTTTCTCGCTTCCACTGCTTTCATTGATTTCTTTTACAATATTAAAGAGGCAAGAATGCTTTAATTAAGAACAAAAGAGACACACGACGGCAAACGCTGTGATCGAGGAACTCTCTCTGCGAACTAGCAATATATTATGACAGTTGGCCTGTTTAACTAATGCAAATTCTAAAGCTCTTCACATCATTGGGCCGTAGCCTGGTAACAGAATCCTGTCAGCCTGTGCATTCAACAAACGAATCATCCAATTACACAAGCCAAATGAGACAAATACCTCCAAACTCACTGGTGGACACAGTGGTGACAGTGTCAAGACTTTCCACTTAATCATCAGTGCGTTTCTTAGTAAGAAGCGATTCAAACTTCAGTCACAAAACAATCTATTTATTCATGTTTTTTTCCTTTTTTAACTCCCCAGCACTGCCTTCCTATTCCATTTTCACTTTGAACCAGCAAAGAGTAAACAGGCTCTCAAGGTTCCGGAAATAATCTGGATTAATATGGATGAGACATCTCATTAACAGCAAAAGATGGGGGAACATTAAAGCGGTCTGTAAAAACAGTGGTGCAATATCTCTTGCTTAAAGTGCGGTATATGACAGCACGACGCTTTGTAATTAAAGCCTCTCTGAGAAATCCTGAACGTTCTTAAAAATACAAAGAAAAAAAATATGCAGAGAGAGAGAGGGCTGCCCAATTTCTTACAAAGGTTTCACTTCAATGTGGTCACATTGAAGCTATTCAAGACGTCCTTTAGCGGCAGACTAATAACTCAGGTCTGTGGTCTTCATAAATTGTTGACGACACCAAGTGGAAATGCTGTCTGCCGTGAAAAGCACGAGTGGTACATGAGGGATAAATGAATAAGCAGCTATTTATATGCATCAGGGGTGAACAGTTTGTCATCCAGTGCTGATTGTCCAGGCCAGACACTGAGACAACATGCACCGATGTCTGTAGAGTTTATTGCAGGAGAACACAATAAATTGAAAGGTGCTGGCTTTGTCTTAGTCTATGTGTGTGTGTATGATGGATAATGTACACAACTGCAGCAACTCAGACATGTTGGAAAATCAATGCTGGACATTCAAGATATAAACTAAACTCAATTTATACAGCAACAGACAACTCGCAGCCATTTGTCTGTATAGCAACAGTGAAGCACATCTTAACCGTACATTCTCTGGGCTAACCAAATAAAGAAAAGTGTTAAGTATTTACTTAACTGGTGTACAGAGGATTTTTCGGTTTCAGTTTTTCAGTTAAAGGAGGCCTATTATGCACCTTTTTTACAATATCTCAGGTATCCCCACAATGTGTCTGTGAAGTTTCAGCTCAAAATACCCAACTGATCATTTATTATATCATTTTGTAAATGCCTATTTTGAGTGGAAGCAGAAACACGCACTTTAAATGCAAATGAGCTACTGCCCCCTGCCCCCTTTTCCAGAACAGGGCTGTGCCTCTACAGCTCATACCTCAGATACTATGCTAAAAAAAAAAAAAAAAAAAAAAAAAAAAAAAAAAACATCTGTTTGGTTTTGATTATCATGTCTATTGCGCTGAAATAATGCGTTTTAAACAAAATTAGTTTAAACTTCTGATATATGGTTTTCTAAGCGCACATATTTGAAACAAGGGGTGGTAATATTATAATAAGATCCCCTTTCTACATCAATGACACAGTTGCCAAGTCTGCATATTTTACGTGACTTTGGGCTTCTTTTTTTGCGAAGTCCTGTTAAAAAAAAAAAAAATCACGGGTTGCGTTTTTGGGCTTATTTAAAAATACGGTTGCTTGTTAGGAAAACCTGATAAGCAACTTAGTTTCACAATGTCTGCTCGCAGGTAAAAGCCAATCAGTGCAATAATTAATGTGCTGTAGGGTTATATTCGTCATCACACATCGCGCCCCCTCCCTCTTATTGGAGTAAAATCACGTTTAACTTGCATGTTAACGTAAGTAGATGTAAATAGACAAACAAAGCAATTAATTTAATTTAAAAAAGCCTTATTAGAATGATGCATTTCTTTCTTTAAACAACAAACAATAGGTAAATGAAAAAAAAAAACTATTGATATAAATTAATATTTCAGGATATTTGGAAGAAAAATAAAAAAAAATATTCAAATATATACACACATACAGAATGAAATGAAAATATTTTTAATTGATAATTCTACATTTTTAAAGAATCAGTCAATTTAAAACTTTATGGTACAAAAGTTGCCAAAACCATATGGAAAAATAATGAACATAAAGAATGCATTTTTAAGATTTTCACTTTTCTTTAGCATTGAAACTCTTGTCATTGTCATTGTATGAAATCAGTTTTAATCCTATGAGCATTGGGCCCTGTTCAGTTGAAAAACATTATGGGATATTTGAGATTTCTTTTAGCACTTCCACTAATATTGTTTTTTTGTGTGTGTGTGTTTGTTTGTTTTGTTTTGTTTTTTTCCCCTTTGCACATATGAAGTCCCTTCTAGGTTTATCATTTTCTGGTGCATCCGCAGAAAGTTTATTTCCCCCCAGGCTGTAAAAAACACACACACAAAAGCTGACATTCCAATAGGGACTGCTGTCCTCCTCACAGAGTATGAGAGACAAGTATTTTATTGTCAGAAGAAAACATTACCTCATCGTCACTTTATCAACAATTGACATGTTGTTTGAGCGATGGTCATTGTCAAGGTTAATCGAAACGGACAGTCTTATGAAGATTTAACGCAGCAAAACAAGAGCATTGCTATTCATCTGGCTGCCCAGGGAGAATAGAAATGATTAATGATTAGGAAATGTTATATACAGCTATAAAGTGAGTTCATACCTATCGATGAACAAGTGTAGAGAGACTCAGTGAGCAATTACTGCAAAATAGATCACTATTTAGCTTTTACTCCAATGGTACATGTCTAGTTCTTAAGAGAAAGAAACGAAAATCAAACAACTTCAGGCGATCTTATGACACTGACACATTTTTCTAAATTAACTGGGTCTGACAGATTAGGTGTCACAACAGCCTACGAATGGAAAATTACAATTCCCTTCACAACGCATCTGTAATTTAGCCTATGTATGCATATTGTCAGATGCTGATGTGAGACAGACTCATGACACACTAGTAGTACAATCGAAAAATGATAATAATAATAATTACTGATTCTTGATACCAATTGTTTGTTTTGTTTCCAGTGTTAACTATTAATGTAAGTTAAATTTATAAACAATTATAAATGAATTAAAATTTAAAACTATGCATGTAGTCTACAAGCCATGTAGCCTTTGAGTAATTTACTCTCCAAACTATAAACAGAGACATATTTCATAGAGAGAAATTAAATGAAAAGTCAACAGTAGGGAGCTGGCTATCTATTATCCCCTAAATATGACAATATATTACTGTGTATGATTACAATACTGTATATGTAATGTATATTAGAGTACTATAAATGAATTTATTATGCAGTGTTTTGAGCGACTGACAGACCATCCTTTGAGACAGCGCTCTGCATCTGTCAGCAAGCTGTCAGTGATGGTAGATAGAGCTGTGTTTACTGTAATGAGAAACGCATGAAGTTGAGAGTTATCTACACACATCATAATAACTAGCTTCATTTTAAACAGTGCTGCCATTAGTTGTTGGGTAAGAACTGATTCAAATGTTAACACTAGGCATATATTTGACTGTCGCTTTGGCTAATTATGTCAACCAATCAAAGCAAAGGGTTTATCATGAGTACAACAGAAATTCAAAAAAAAAAAAACATTCATTTTCTCCACTGGGGAATTGAATTTTAACGATAACGTATAAACCCTTTAAAAACAGACCTACTGTGAGATACAGGGTTGTTGATGGTACAGTATATGCTCTTTTTTAAAGCCATCAACCCACATTTTTTCAACTTATTTTTAAAAAAATAAGCGTGTTTAGCAGCAGAATCCCTGGTGAAACACTACATTTCCCATGATTCTAAAAGAAAAGAAAAAACTCCAATCAGAAAATTAAACAAATTGTGCCTAAATAACCGTGAACAATGTAATCAAATCATATTCTCCAACTATTTAAACATTAAATAAAAATATATAGAAAACTAAAAGAAATTAAATTATATACATCATTTTTAGTTCTATTATTAGTTTTTTTATATTTATTATTTTTATTATTTTGTTTATTTTGATTAAGTCATTCACAGAGCTTCTTGGGATTGTAGTACTTTCCTTCATTAAAGTCATTACACACATACAAAGTCTTCAAAGGCTTTAAAGTTTGTGAAGATTTGGTTTGGGGCTTAGAACTCTTAAAGACTTTTATTCCTATCCACCTTATTTTTTTCCATAAGAGCGGGCGCAACCATTTGTAAATTTAATGTGTCTGACTTCCAGCTATTTTTAGCTCTACAAAACAGCTCGTTTTGCTGCTTGATATTGCAGACTGGTGTTTCTTACCATATTATTTTAATGTATTATCTTAATTATGAACACACTGGTTTGTAGTGCAAACAGTTTTACCATTTACTGCACAGTTATTCTTCTCGTTATTTCCCTACAGTGGCTAATGAACCGGAAGTCTCACACATTCACAAAAAAACAGCTTACTTCTGTGTTGAAAAATAAGGTGGATATGAAAAAAATACCAGAACTAAAAAGTGGGCGGGCACTGTTGCACTCTACAACAGTCAGTCCTGGTGCTCTAATCTGATTGGACAACACAATTCCACAAGTTGTATGGTGATGTCAGTGATACAATGTTATTCTTTAAGCTTTCAAAAAGACACATTTCACCATGAAAACTCAGAGGTGAGTGCAGCTTGACAAAGCTTTTTTCAACAGAAATATTTTTATATTAGGCAGCAGTCAACATTATTTCTCCCAGTTGAGGCATCAATCAGGATACAGCAGTTACTGTTTAAAAATGATTTCATATATATACACTGAGCTTAATATTTATTTATTGCCACCTAGTGGGCACTACAGTCCTAAATCCATATCTAGTGCCCACATCTGCACTATAACAATAATTCTTATGCCCTATGGCTAGACTACAGGAGTTTTTAAATCCTATGAAATTTGGTTGCATCACGCACAGATTGTCTTCTTTCAAATCTCATACATGATTTGAAAAACATGGAGCATCACACAGTACAAGATATTAAGATGATCATGCCAGAGGAAGCACCTCACGTGACATAATGAATAACAAAATGTATACTGTCTGTTCTTCAGCAAAGGTGAGATTGAACTGCCAATTTTAATAACTGTTAACAGTAAAAACTGTTTACCATTGCTTAGCAACACCATCATTGCTAGGTACTAGCTGCTTTTTACCCTCACCCGGTAAGTTCAAAACTAAGGGTTATATCTGCACAGCTTTTTTCTTTGTCCATACCAAGTGTGCCGTACACGTTCTGAAAAGTGAAGCCAAAACGTTTTGATCACCATCTAATGGCTGGCTGCAGTATAGGTCATAAACTTTTCCCCTTTCCATGTAAACAAATGGGACGCAAGCCAAACTAAAAAAAAAAAAATGGTTTCCATCATTTTTTGATGTGTTCAAGTGTTTGTTTTTCTAAAAAGCTTGCTTTAAGTTAGTTATTTCATGCTTTAAAAATGGGGTTTGGCATCATGATTGTGAGCTTGCGAATTTGCGAGTTTAGGCTGGACATCGATATCGTGGCTCCAGCTAATGATAACTGCACAGGCTCTGGTTCCAAATGATTACAAGCGACCATACATGGGACACTTTGGCTTCACTTTTCTACATTTGAAGGAAACAGAGGCGCATTGTCCATTAAACATTATATTACATTTGATATTATCGGGTGTGTCTGTGAGCACATCAAGAGAGTTAAGATTAGATCTGAAAATGCCTTACATTATCAGATAATCTGGGTCGAACATCGTAAACGGCCAAGGTCCTACACAAGATTTATTTTTATTTTTTTCAGGGATAAATTGGCCAAAAACTCTTGTAGTCTCAGCCAGTCTGCTTTAAAACGTATTTATATGGACAAAAACGCTCTTTCACCCACCACGGTAGTAACACACACACATAAAGATGGCAGAATTTGCAGTCTACTCTTAAAGCAGGAGCTCGGCCCATTGCCAACAGGTGTATATGTCACAGTGACCTTTTCCTAAGCACATCTCAAGAGCGGCAGTGAATCAGCACCCCGGCCCTCTACATTATTTAAGTGACTTCTCTAACAGTACACTAACAGCAGCGCTCTTACACAAGAATAATAGCAGCGAATGTATTAAAGTTTCAGCCGCTTAGAGAATTGAGAACATGTCTGAACTCTGTCTGTAAGAGGAGAGCAGGACTTCATTGGGATGTAAAATTCATTTATTTCCTGGGCTGTTTAAATTCATGAGGAGTAACCCACGTAGGAATGGGACAGTCTGCATGTGAGGTAGATTGTAAGATGGTTGTCCATTATTACCAGTTCTGAAAGTGCAGTGAAGAAACATGTCTATCTAGCAAGTTTCAAATAAAAAACATTAAAAAATAACAATGGAAGAGCAGTGCAATGGGATAAAAAACCGTTCAAAATGGTCCCTAAAAAAAGTTTTGCATTAAAGGAATAGTCCACCCATACATTAAAATTAGCTGGAAACGAACTCACCCTCATACTATCTGAAATGTAGTTTTTTTTTTCTTAATCTGAGCGTTTGAACTTTAGCATTACAGTACATCTCATCTGCAGTGAATGGGTGCCATCAAAATGAGAGTTCAAACAGCTGATAAAAACATCACAATAATCCACATTGCACAATAATCCAGTCCAGCTTGAAGCAAAAATCTGCATGTTTGTAAGAAACAAATCCAACAAGATGTTTTTTTTTTCTTCAAACCACTGATTCCAGCTAAAATGTGAGTCCTCCATCTATAATATTATATTCTTCAGTGAAAAGGTTGTCTCATCTCAATCAGGAGAGAAATATGCTCAGTCCAAACAGTCCAAAATAGCTCTAAACAAACATGTGGGTGGATTTTAATTTGAGAGACAACATAGATGGACCTACTGGAGGAAGCATTAGTATGGATTGTGGACTCATATTTTGACCAGAAGCGATTTTTTTTTTTTAAGTTAAAACATCTTGGATGAACTATTCCTTTCATTTTAAATGCTTTTCAGAAACATTGCAAACTCGACTGGAAGCCTGGAACTCCAGGGACTAGAGCAGATGGTTTTCCCCGAGTACACAGAGCATCCAACGCCTGCCACAGTCCAGACAAACCAGTCTGAGGAAAAAGGCCAAAACAAGAGAAAAGGGAAAAAGACAGACAGCAGTGTCCCAAAGAGGAGCAAGAAGAATGACAGTCGAAGAAAAGATGGATCGCCGGACGACTGGGCGGGAGCAAATAATGAACGAAGCCCCCTTCCTGCGCCCCCTCGCATTTCTCTAAGAGACCTGATGGAGGCTGAGACAAAGTTAGTGTTCGGTGACGAACAGGACATTACCCACAAGTCCCTGGCCTCCACCGCCACACAATTAATGTGTCAAGCTAATAGGAGGGCCTCCGAGTGGACCTAATCTCAGCTTTCTGCCTCAAATTGACAAATGGCTCGATGTAGCTTTACAGGACGCCAACTCGTACTACCAACAGAAGAAATATGCCACTGCAGCCAGCCGTTTCACTGCTGCACTAGAGGTACTCCATATTCAAATTATACCACGGGCTGCCCTTCCTACAGACCTTTATCTGTGCATTTAATACACTTATGCACTAGATTGTTTGAAAATGTGCATGCACACGCACTTTTATGGGGATCTCAAGGCGTTCAAAGTCATTTTATGACAGTGTTTAAAATCATAATTCTGACCGGTTATAGCTACCTGGATCCCACATTAACAGAATTTAATGTGGATCTGTAGATTCTTAAACATTAGAAATGTTTCCTTCGTTTCTCTCAGCTGAGATTAATATTATTTTAAAGCCATAATGTCTTAAATTAAGTGGTATGTTCATAGCTGAGCTGACAGTACATTCAAAAACATTCATTGCTCAAGGTGAAATTCTTCACATTGTTTGGCGTTTTTATTGCATTACTCAGCTTGGGTCACAGAAATGCATCAAGCTGATTCTTGAAATGTGACAGTGACGTCATGAGCCTGAGTTTGTGGAAAAAATGTTCATTTATTTCCGCTTTCATTCATTTAAAAAAAAAAAAAACACATTAAATTTTTTTTGACAATTGATCAACTATGTTATAAGCAGGATTATTTTGCTCAACATTTTTCAGTATCTCAATTAATTGAAGCTACCTTGGATTTCTCCCACCTTTTCTCTCTCTCAGCTATGTTCCAAAGGCACGGTGTTTGAGAAACCTTTTAATGCTGATTATGAAGACATTTGTAAAGTTGTCAGCTTTGTTGAGTCCAGAATAGTTGCCTGCTATCTCCGAATGAAAAGACCTAACCCGGCATTGCTGCATTGCTACAGGTAAATCACACGCAGCACATACCATGAGAATTTTCAGACCCTGGGTATATAAAATTATGGGTATTTATTATTATTTATTGTTGTTGTTTATAAAATAATTGAAACAGAAGTACACTGCAGTCAGTAAGAATTGTTTTTTAAATAAAATAAGGAATTTTTATTCCACAAGGATGCATTAAATTGCTCAAAACTTACAGTAAAGACATTGTTACAAAAAGTATATAAATTTCAAATAAATGCTGTTCTTTTGAATTTGGCTCATCAAAACTGAAAAAAAAAAATGATTTGCACAACATTGATAATAAAAAGTGTTTGAGCAGTAAATCAGCATATTAGAAGGATCATGTGACACTTAAGACTGCCGTAATGATGCTGAAAAATCAATTTTGCATCACAGGAATAAATTAATTTAAATAAAGTAAATTGTAATACTAGTTCACAATATCACCATTTTACTGTATTTTTGATCAAATAAATGCAGCCTTGGTGAGCATAAAATCTTATAAACAGTAGTGTAACTGTATAAATTGCAGTTATGTACTATTTATTATACCATAGTAGTGTTCATTAATTAAAATAAAGCTTTAAAAATACTACAAAAATACAATAAAAATACAGTAATTATGAATCCACTGATACTGAAATTAACATTCATAATATATGATGATATATTTTTTTATTTTACGGCCAATAACCAATAAACAGCCAATACTAAAAATCTATATAAATTTATAAAATAAAAAAACTATCATTACATGCACACTGCAACTGATTTCGCCATTCATTCTTAAAGAGTAAGTGCTCTTAAAAAGGACAAATCTGCTCCATAATTCATCTCTTTGCCCTTAAATTAGTGCCAAATAATAATTAAAATCTTAAGGTAGGCAGAAACAAATACTGAATATTGGCCAATAGAATCGTAACAATGGGCAAAACAGATAAATAAGTGCTAATATCGGCTGGTAACTTAAATGGCGCTGAAATATTGTGCATACTTGTCTATAACACTATTAAAGTTCATAAAAGACAAAACTTATGTATTGCTGAAAATAATATTATAAGGTGGGTCTGTAAACTCAAAAGTTGCCCTGACAGCTTCATCTAGGTTCAATCAGCAATGTCCGCAAATGATGCGCAACACTCACTCAAAGCAGATGGATGTTGATTGGTGTGTTTGAGTGTAGTGTGACAACAGTCATTTTTTGTGGACGGTGAGAGTAAAGCCTCCTGACCTCCAGTTAACTGTGTCTGCTGTATCCAGTTAGTCATGGCCCTGTGCTCTTCTCCTTTGCTCCTCCATTAGTGGGAGAGAAAGAGAGAGAGTTTGTGGTTTCTCTGAGCTATAACTCATCCTGACGGCATTGTACCCTTGAAAAGTTCTGAACAGCTTAAGAAATGAAATGCAAGCCTTTGCAGCTTCCCCTGCAGACTAGAGGATGAAGGGAACAGGCAAAGGCCATTCAAGATGTAGATAAGTTTGTTTCTTCATAGGAATACATTTTGAGAAATTTAGCTTTACAACACTTGCTCAACCGGTGGATCGTTTGTAGTGAATGGGTACCATCAAAATGAGAGTCCAAACAGCTGATAAAAACATTCACAATAATCCACAAGTAATCTGCATGACTTGAGTACATCGATTAATGTCTTGTGAAGTGAAAAGGTGTGCATTTCTCAGAAACAAATCCATCATTAAGGTGTTTAATCGACAAACATTTTAAGGTGAGAGGACAACATAACATGGACTATATTTTGGACAGAAACAATGGTTTAAAGGTGACCTGTTATACCCCTTTTTACAAGATGTAAAATAAGTCTGTAATGTCCCCAGAGTGTGTATGTGAAGTTTTTTCTCAAAAAAACCACACAGATAATTTTTTACAGCTTGTTAAAATAGCCACTTTTAGGGTATGAGCCAAAACGCACCATTTTTGTGTTTGTGCCTTTGAATGCAGATGAAACCGTCACAGACTGGATGTTTACATGCCTTAATGATGGATTTGTTTCTTACAACTTTTTCACCAGAGGAAGCATTACTATGGATAGAGGAATCAACAGTTTGAAGTCAAAAACATCTTTAAAATGGATTTGTTTCTTACAAACATGCAGCTTTTTGCTTTATTGTGGATTATTGTGATGCTTTTATTAGCTGGATTTAAACTCTCATTCTGACGGCACCCATTCACTGCAGAGGATCCACTGATGAGCAAGTGGTATAAAGACACATTTCTCCAAATCTGTTCAGATGGAAAAAAAAAAAAAACTACATCTTGGATGGCCTGAGGGTACATTTTCAGTAAATTTTCATCATGTGGTGAACTACTTCTTTCTAAAATTAATTTGATTATTACTATTAGTTAATTGCTTAAACAACCTTTATCATCATCAGATTTTGTCAAGAGGCTGGTATTTGGTAACTCATGCCTGCTTAACACAGAGGCCATGCAATAGAAATAGAAAAACATGCTATAGCATGTAACGTCTGCAGATCTTGTCAGCTCGTGTCCCATCTGTCAGTGTTGTTGCTAGCAGTGTGCTACTTAATACTGAAAAAACATATACTGTAAAAGTGTGAAAATATATAAATATAGAAAACGCTTTTCTGTGAGAGTGCACTGGGAATATTAAAAATAAACCTGACAATCAAAACAGTCAAATCATACGCTGGTAAGCTAGGGAGGAAAATCATACATAAAGCAAAAGAATACATAATGTCTGTAGATAGGCTATATATATATTATAGACTGTTTGGAAGGAAATGAGTTGAGGTAAGAAATATATGTTTAACAAAAGCAGATGGGTTGTCATGGCAACATCATGAACCATATGTAATGCAACAGCAATTCTGTGATTGAAATCAGGTTCTCTAAAAGTCAGTCCACACCATATCAAAAGCACACTGCCTGAAAGCCAATTCAAGAGCAGTTTAAATTGTTCAGGGAAATGCAATTTTGGACAAAACAACGACACAGAAAATAAACATGGGAACATAATTTATCTAACCTTGTTCCTTTTCTTTTTAACTTGAGAGGCTAGACCTATAATATATATTTTTTAAATATTTTAAATTAATATTTGAATGATTTCTGAAGGTTCATGTGACACTGAAGACTGGAGTAATAACTGTTATAAGATATATTAATAAAAAATTTAAATAATATTTTAAAAATATTACTGTCATTACTGTACTTATATAAATGCTAATAGTGGGCATAAGAAACGTAAAAAAAAAAAAAAAAATTCTAAACCTTTACCAACTCCTAACTTTTTAAAGGTAGTGTCGCTAAATATCTTCACCGTGCCATAGAAAAGGAAAGGTAATAATAATAATAATAATAATAATAATAATAATAATAATAACATATTAATTGTTGAGTTTCTTTTTTCTGAGTGTTTAGTTCAGTTGCTTAATTAATTATAAGAATTGTGTACTGTGTATATTTATTATGTATATATAAATACAAACACATGCATGTATATATTTAAGAAAAAAAAAATATGTTTATATAATAAATATATTTATATATTTATATATAAAATAAATTACATGATTATAAATATATACATGTAAATACATGCAAATATTTTCAAAATATAAACTGTAGGTGTGTGCTTTTATATATACATAATAAATATACACAGTACACACATGTATTATGTAAACAAACTTATTTTGGATGCGATTAATCGTTTGACGGCACTAATAATAATGCATATAAAATGTAAATGACCCACTTTTTCTGTATTCTGCTTATATTAAGTATATGTAGGTTATATTAAGTACATTGAACATGTTATACTGTATATCCAGCAATACATTTGTTTTACAGTTATATATTGAAGCGTACAGTTTTACTAAACTATAAAGCAGGTAGGTCTGTGCAATTAATCGCATTCGATTGTTGTGCGCATCTTGTCAGTAAAGCCAGTCCCATGATTAGTACTAAATCAGCATCACCTGGTTTCAGATGAAGCAGATTTCACTACACAGAGCCGTAGTTTACTGACAATTAGGCAAAATCGCCCTCATAATCGTAGATGAATCGCATTCGATTTCGAACGCGATATCGCCTAGTTTGTCAGTGAACTACGGCTGTGTGTAGTGAAAGCTGCTCCATCTGAAAGCAGGTGATGCTGATTTAGTACTAATCACGGGACCGTCTTTACTGACGAGATGCGCATGACAATCAAATTCGATTAATTGCACAGCCCTAAAAGCAGGATATATTTCTTACATTGAATAATGTTTAAAAAATAACTTTGTAACTATAAAAGCTACAATGCACTTAAAGCATGCAAATAATATGTCAGTCAGACAAATCACCTTCTACCAATTATTATATCTACATCATGAATGCCTGGAAGTGTACAAGATTGCAAGATGCAAAAAAGAAGTATAAGAAACAAGTAGTTTTCACAAGTGCCTTCAAACAGAGAGAACGAGATCACACAGAACTGAAAGCGTGAAAAAAGTGACTATGTAATTCATACAAACTGTAGCTCAGAAGGATTTGGTTTGCTCAAGTTTATATTTTGGAGTTCTGTGATGTACAGAACATCTGTACAGAGTTCTGAAACATCATAATTCCACCATCCAGCTGCCTCAAAATCCAATACTGCAACATTTCTGTTCCTGTACACATACAAACACTCCTTCGCTGTCAGCAACAGATGCTTTAGAACTACAAATAAACGGCTCTCGCACAACTGAATGGTTGAAGACAGGTGCACTGAATACATGACATAATATGAAGAAATAAAAACCATGCATACAGCTGCAGCTTGCAAGAAATCAGATGTTTTTACAACAGTACATCTGTGATTTGGCCATGCAACCCTTCGTCAGCCATCGACTAAGGTTCTAAAGGGCTTGTAATCATGTAATCTACAAAGATAAATGGTTTGTGGAGAGATCCTGATTAGGCGTATCTTGGCTATATTTCAGCTACCATAGCTATCGTATCCAATCAGATATATTTACGCTTTTAATCTAGAATAGAGATTGGCCACAGCAGTTGATACAGGTATGTTAGACCATGTGAGCAATGACACAAAGTCGATGATAAACCTGAACCGTCAAAGACAAATGGACAAGGTATGCCTTGTTCTCCATCTTACAACTATTACATGCATTTCTCTTTGCTTCTCAACTATGCTTGATTTTTTTTAATACAGTATGTACAGTACAGTGCTAAATCAGCATTCTCTGCCCTGAACAGCATCAAATCTAGTTCAAGCTTGATTTAGGCCCTTGTTGAAAATATGCAAAGCAAGGAAATGCTGTTTTTTTCCTTATACAGGCTGATATTGCCCCTCCAAAAAAAAAAAGACTGTTTTTCCTTGGTTTTCCATTTGTTAATTTGATGTTTACTTCTCCTCTTTTTAATTTTAGAAAGAAAGAAAGAAAGAAAGAAAGAAAGAAAGAAAGAAAGAAAGAAAGAAAGAAAGAAAGAAAGAAAGAAAAATACAAAAAAGCATGTTTATTCTCCAGACTTTTAAAAAGTATTTTTATATATTTTTATGTATTTAAGATAGCATATGCAAACTGGCAAATGTTAAATACCTCTGACATACAGTATGTTAATACAATATAATGTAAAATATAAATTAAATAAATAAATACAAACAAAAAATACAAAAAAAAAAATAATTTGTTTAAGCTGTGAAGTTTAATTTGGTCTCCAAATAGACCGTTAAAAAGCAAGCATATATATCCAAAATTTGGCAGATGTTTAATACCTGATTATACTGTACAGTTTGGTAATACAGTATGATGTTTAAAAAAAAAGTAAAAAAAAAAGACCTTTAAAAGTATGCAAATGTTAATTAAATATCCCTGATTATACTATACAGTATGTTAACAAATACATAGTATTAAAAATGTTTTTTTTTTTTTTTTTTTTACATAATTGACAACCGGTCCCATTGCATTACATTCTGATAATCTGGCCAAATGAATAATGCAGATGAATGTTTTTTTTTTTTCCGAAATGGATCCAGCGAGAAGTAGGTGAGCTGGTGCTCTGAATACCGCTAGCATACTATAAAATCCTTGGCTTGTGCATTTATCTGCCTGTTTCAGTGAAGAAAATAAAGAGAGAATACCTTGGATGTCAATTGTTATCTCTCCATTCTCCTCGTAGTAACCCGCTTTGAGCGCCATGAAGATGTGGGTGGAATCCCATCAAAGACAGCTTTGTTGATTCCTGTCGAACAGATTTTGTATATATTAGCTCTGTGCACGACAAGCAGGAACGCAACAACACAATTCAGATAAAAATACAAAGGTAGTGGCTTTTGTACTCCGTGTGATGACAATGCTTCCAGAGCGTTTCAAGTTGTAGGGCTACGTGCCTCTTCCTGTCATGTTCTCAGGTTGGAGGTGCCATTTTCAAATAATGCTCTTTCTTTAGACTGTCGCTGTGCAAAACTAAGTTGGTGATCTACAAATAATTATTGTCAGGCTTCTTGAACAACCCCTAAAAGGAGACTAAGCTGTAGGCAGACAGAAAGACATCAAAACTGCTTCCTCCCATGACTGATAAGACATTTCAAACTCAAGCCTTCGAGTCTTTTTTTATCTGTTAATACTGCCAATGCTAATGATAAAGGCAAAACTAGCCTATATTCTATACATTTTTGTCACAATTTTTTTTGTTTTTAAAGAATACGTTCACGTGTATGAACGGACAACTGACCCACATGAATAAAACACCTTTTCATGCAATAATGTCAACAAACAATGGAGGCAATAATAGCAAGGCTAACACATGAAGGGCAAAGTCAAATTGCAAATTGATTGTAAAAGATAAAAAGATACATGTCTGGATTACTACACTGAGTGACTCATTTAACAATTGTAAAAATTATAAAATGGGTATTGGGAGTGAGCCATTAAGAATTATTTTATACTTTATTGTTTTTAAATGTTATTTATATGTGGAGGTGTGCTACATTTACATTACATTTAACAGTGTTATTAATTTATTGGTGTTTAATTGAGTGTTAGATTACGGGCAAATGTAGTCTAAATTTAAATATAGAGGCAGTTAGCATATACCATCTGATATGATTAAAAATATATATTAAACTACCTAAAATATATATAAATGATAAATACAATAACCAATATCGTACCAATAGATAGCTCATCTCTATTCTATAAGGTCAATCCATTTACATGATGCTTATATAATTTCAATTACCATATCTTGATTAATTATAAGAAGGGGGGGGGGGGGGGGGGCAAATTCAACACACTCCGTTTAAATATACTACTCAATGCAAACTCAAATTTAGTGTTTTAATTTTAGAAAAGCCCCTAAAAAGTCATTATCAAAACACTCTTGAAGAATCAACAAGTAAAGCTTTAACTAAAACTCACCGTTAGGAGACAAACACAAAGATATTTATCAGCTAATTAGATAATAAGCCACAGGTGAATATAATCACAAAGAGCAGAGATACAAACATCCGGAAAAATGAGACTTCAAAATAAAGTTATGATCAGCAATTTCAAAATAAAAGACAAAAAAAAAGATATGAAAATGGAACAAAGATTCTCTTTCAACAATCAACAATTTTATCACACGCTGCAAATTTCAGTGCATCAGAGCCACATTTTATATAGTCTGACTTCTGTGCCCTCTCTAACTCACCTCTATCTATATTGTTGTGTTTCCACTCTTAAAATTCACAGATGGATCACTTATAAAAAATGTATAATGGACATTTCCATTAATTATTAAAATGGCTTTCTGTCGTCGCCTCCCGGCCTGGTTGAGGTCAGAAGTGCAGTTGGTGAGGAGGTCTTAAAAACAATACAGTACTGCTATATTTTTCCACTGTCAAACAGAACTCTGACAAAAATAAAAACTTGTCTTATGTTAATATCATGTGATATAGTTTAGTTTATATGCTTATGTGATATAGTGCTGTTTATTTCTCAATTATCTGCACAATTGCGAATGTGATATTGATTTTATACAACAGTTCATTAAACTAGAAGTTAAAATTGTTACATTTTAGACACAATATTGTCAGTATTGTCTGGTTTTGCTCAATTTTGCCAATGAAAATAATCCTACCCAACAGTCAAAGTGGCATTATGTCATGAAAGTGTGGACCCGCAAGGGTTTATGGAGCAATTTAGGACAGGACCTCACTTGTTTCATTTCTAAATGAATCAAACATTTGAACGATTCGTTTGAATGAACTGAACAACTCACTCAAATCATTACCACCACCTACTGACAGTTTTAGTTTCATGTTTAGAGTATCAATTTCATTTTTGATATTTAAATTTTCATAAAAAAAAAATACATAAATGCTCATTTAAAACGGATTAATAACATGTCATGTATTCAGGTCTAATTGTTGAACATTCTGTATAAATATACCTAAATTCCACTTCAGAAGTAGATGTTATGCTAGCCAATACTTTTTTTTTTTTGTTCATTTAACACAATAATGACTTTAAATTATCTTTTGGGAGCCAGTTTCTCAGCCCAAATTCACTGTGATTTGTCAAAATAATCGGCACATCATGCAATTAATTCGATTAATTTACAGCACTAATTTTAATCTATTAAAATGTTTTAAAAATAACTAAAAAGCCCTTTCCTAAGAGACAACCTCTTCCAATCTATGTACTGTCAGATGGCCCCTTCTTATCTAAATTGCCATTTCTTGGTCAGAATATGTTGCAGTCATGACCACAAGTCAATTACTGGCTTAGCTGTGGTTTTAAAGTGTCATATTCTGACATTTGGATAGTCACAGAGCAGGAAGAAAAAGAAAATCCAAAGTTTTCACAGGTTAATGGGGCACTAGTTTAATAACTGTGAGGTTTCAGCTCTGTAAATTATTAAGAATGTAGATAACAGATGGGAAGTGCTGCCCAGAGAATGAGTAAGGCCTAGCTTTTTTCACACTCTGTCTCTGTCTGGAGGAAGCGCAGCGGCGATTCATCTGCCTCATCAAAGTACGGCGCCGGCTCCTCAATTACCAGCGACCTCGGCTGTAACCAGCACATGTAAAGCACAAGGAACATGCAGTTCATTTCACCAAGCATTAAAAGGCTGAGTGAAAGAGCGCGTGTGTGCCAAGTAACATCCCGCATGTTGCGACAAGCAATGACGGAATGGCAATTAATGAAGCTTCAAAGTTGGCTATGATCGCTGGCAGGCAGCTGTGGGTTTTTTTTTAAAGGAGGTGTCACTGATTTACTGAGGTCTCTACACCTGTCTTCCTGTCTCTCAGTCTCTCGCTGGCACACCTGTCGGGGATGTCTCAGAATTTAATGAATAGTGAGGAGATACCGTTTGTTTGTTTCCTAACGGTAAATGGCTGATCCGACCGAGAAGCGTTTAGGAGACGTATGTTCTTTGTGGTTGTTTGCGGTTGCATTCCTGATTGATTGACATCGCTGTAGTTGCTACATGCATTTTTTGACATGATGCAAATCAAACTTCAAACTCCACTCGCGCTGATTGATGCATATTATATAAATAATTTGCTGTTGAAGCGTATTCCTTTATTTCCAAATTCTGTTTCATCGTTATTCAGAATACCCCATCCATCTCATGCAATTTAAATGACTTAAAAAGGAACATCATTCTGAAGGTTTTTATATATATATATACACTAATAGACATCAGTGTCTTCAATATTTCATTTATTTATTTATTTTTTATTAATCCCATTATGGGCCATGATTGATCTCTCTTATGTAGTCTGGTTGCAAATTGTTCCAGGAAACATGATTTTACATTTTCCCATCTCTCTCTCCTCTCGATTTGCAGGAGCATCCAGCTAAACCCCATCTGTTTTCAGAACCACCTTCGACAAGCCATGGCATATCGACTGCTAGGAAACCCCTGTGAGGCAGTGAGGTAAAATTGGCATTAATGGAGGGCTCAGAAAGGGTCCTTTCCTCAAAATGAAGACAGATTTAGTAGGAGAAAAGCTCCCAGTCATTTAGCAAAACCCCACAAACACATGTCTGCCCAGTGGTTCGTTACATCTCCCTCTGTTCTGTCAGCCTGTGCTGGAAAATATGTTCTTGGCAATTCATAAATACTGGCAGTTGGAAGTAGACAATTACAGCTACAGTTACATCCACTCCCACCATGTTAAGATCCAGATGGGGATCGAACTCAGGTCTGTGGTGTGTATATCTTTGGCGCTAACCACTGCTTCACTGGAGCAGGTCAAACCCAAATGCAGAGGAAATAACCAAGAGGCTCAGAGTCTGACTCTTAAAGTTCTTTACTCAAAATAAAAAAAAAAACTTCCAAAAAAAAAACAAAATGTAGTCTTAGAGGCATTTAACTGGAACTTGCCACAGGGGAACTCAAAAAGGCTTTAATTTAATTTAAAAATTTAAATAAGGTTGGCAATTAGTAGAGATTCAATACAGGTGTGCAACAAGTCTCTAATAAAAAGGTGATCTGGGTTTGAAAGTACGCCATCCAGTGGTGAACCCAGGGAATCTCAGGCAGAACATTACACACCACTGCTGACTGACAGCTGCCCCTTGTCCCCTCTGTGTTCTAATGTTCCATATGTGTTTTAATGATACAGCTACCAAATGCTTCCACCATTGGTCTTTTAGAGATGAAAGGTACGATTAGTTATTGGACGGTAGTGGAGTAAATCGTTTAGAGGCATCGGTTGCGCCAAATGCCATGGCCAACTGGTGGCTGCGAGAAAGTCATATTCTGTTTGATCATTATCAAGCCACATTAACCCAGTTGAAATAGATTAGAGCAAGAAACGGGTACTTGGTCTCTTTCTCGTACTTGTTCTTCCTTTCCACCCCCTCTCGCATTTGAGTTTCTGCAAGCAGAAATAGATCAACTCCACCACCCTGCCTACAAATTTAGCGCCACTACCCCAGTGGGGGAAGAGATGTTTTCTGGTAACATAGCAGAAGTGCATTTGGTGTACGTAGCACATGTACTGATCTGATGCACTCTTTATGCTCTTTCTTTGTAGTAGGTCTGGCTAGCTTTGCTTACAATTGTAAGTTCAATTAAGAAAGATTGTTCTTCCTTTGAGTGGGCCCCAAAAAGTATTTGAACAACTAAGGTTGTGCATGAACATCATTGCATTATATCAAACTAGGTGGCACAAGCATACTTTTCACAAAATTAAACTTGTAAGCGAAATTTTTTTTTTAATTATTTCATTTTATTTATTATAATATATTATATTATAAAAAACAGTATTATATATTGAATATATATTTTTAAACATTTTAAATAGCTCTAAAATATAGGTTCTATTTTAATGTATTTTAAAATAAAATTTATTTCTGTGATGGCAAAGGTGAATTTTTAATCATTACTCCAGTCTAGGATTTTAGATAAATAAAAAGTTCAAAAGAAGTGCATTTATTTCAAGACGAAATCGAAACAATGTAAAACTTACATAAAACACACACACACATGCACACACACACAAACACAAACTTATATATATATATATATATATATATATATATATATATATATATATACACATACACACGGACAAACTTGATGACTCATGATGTTCACACAAAGGTTATATGTGATTAAGACTCACACAGCTGCGCACACAGACTGGCATCTAATTCAAATCCTTCTACATTCCCATCAAATGAATCTCTGCTAACATTGCTCAGTACAGTGACTACAGTCCACTTCTGAAACTCCATGCTATATTAAAGCAGAGTCCAAGTGCAGTTTGTCAGAGCACAATGCATGGTTGTGCATTTCAAAGAAAGGAGAACGGCCATTGAAGCTGGCGCCACTCTTTAACCTAATCACATCCTCTCTCCAGCAAATGCTGCTCAGCCATTTGAGCTCTTTAAGAGGAAAATGCATCTATGTTTTGAAGTTCACATGCCAGTAAATTTCACAGAAGCAATAGCTCTCCAGCATAAAGAAACCAAATTATTCTCCACATTTTCATCATTGTACCATTTTGTTCCTCGTTTTGGTAATGGTTACTTATATATACAATCATCCATGACTGATTTATTGAGACGTCATTTCTTTTTTTATATTTTTCTTTATATATATATATTTATCTATATATAGGCAGTATCAAAGTCAGATGTCAAAGCGCAAAATCAGAAAGCATTAAAAAAAGTAACAGCTTCTCCAGGAAATATGTGCATATAGATTCACCTCCCCTCGCAATCTTAACCAAAGGAAGAGTGAGTGACACATCAAGATATTGAACTCGAAAACGGAAATTATTCTGGAAGGCAATATCGTTCCGTTTGTGCTGGAGACAAGCTTTCTCAATGCAGAAATAAAATTAACAGTGTAACCTTTGCTCTTGATGGATACTGGCAGAATTTGCTTTAGGAAAGTGGTATCCATTGCTCACCGTGAGAGCCAGTACAACAGTAAACACTCCTAAAAGCGGCATCAGCATTTAACATGGGGGGGGTGGGGCAGCGGATTGAGCCTTATGGCTCATTTCCAGAAGTCAGGTTTGTTTTTCAGCTGTTTTTAAAGTTCTTGTGCAGAATCTGACTGAACATTTAAGGGTGTTTATGTAACTATACAGCACTTAAAAAATAAAAAAAAGGAGCGACTTTCAGAAAATGAACTCTATCAGGAAAACACGCTTTTCACCTTAACTTGTTTATTTGTCTACTAACAGTTTCCACCGGTGGACATACATGCATTATAGAAGAATTTTGATCATATTTGAAATTATATTTTGATGTAATAGACTCTCTCTCTCTCTCTCTCTCTCTGTTGTTCTGCAAAAAAAAGTTTGTGAGGATTTGGAGCTCCTGCTGTGGTCTTGAGGTCATGTCCGGATCAGAGTTACTTTGTGATGGTTTTGACATTGAATGCGTTTTCTGTCAATAGCACCCTATCTAGTGATTTGAGTATTACACGTTGCCACTTCAAAAGACTGAATAAGAATGTTTACTCAAGAACCTCTGACAGCTCTCTGGTTAGCCAAGTTGCCCCATTCTCCATTAAAAGTGCATTTGTGGGTGTATGACTTTGGACAGCCAAATTAGTCCATTTTTGGCTATTATGAGGCCAGATGCGTGCCGTCAGAGAGGCTGCTGACAGAGCCATCAGTCTTGAATGGGAGGTGTGCATGGAGAAGAAGGCTCAGTGAGCTAACGTTCTCTGCCAGCCCTATATACAGCAATGACATCTTTGTCTCTGCATTAAAGCGATGACGCTTATCGCTCTCAAACAAGGTCAATTGTGAAAGCCCTTTACTCAATACGCACAGCTGTGAGAGACACTTCAATGCTCTTTCACAATAATGTTACACACACATGTATATTGTTAAAGGTGAGTGTTATGGTATGTTTGTGAAGCACATAGACAGCAAAGCTGATTCCTTTCAAAAGGTAAGCAGCAATATACAGCAATGCTTAGGAAAGCAAAATGTACTGGTAACATAACATTAATCAGTCAATAGCACAGATTTTTTAATTACTGTAATGGTAGCTATTAGATATGATATATATCACATGATATTAAATAATTAATTGCTTATTTGCCCATATTTAGATTAACTTTGCCATCATCTCACTCAAAGAAAATATTTAAAAACACAAATAATTTAACATTATAAAAGTTCACTATAATTATAGTTTTTAATGGATTATTTTTTACATAAAGAGTTGAAATTTTATTGTTAAGGTTAAGGTTAAATAGTTCATAGATAGAATATTATATAAAGAATATTATATAGAATGCATCACATGTATGTTTGATGAGAAGAATCCCACAATGCATTGCATCAAGCACATTCAATTAATTCAGTTAATTATATATATATATACACACACACACAGGGCTCCAGACTAACATTTGAGAGCAGTGGCACCAGTGCCACTAAGTTCTACAGATGATGGCACCAGGAGCAGATTTGGTAGCGCTGGGGATGGTGTGCAGGAGTATTAAAATATAGATCATTTAATCATAAAATTTAGTAACCAGTTTCTAATAATAGTACATGTTCATTTCTTGTTTATTTTTCTTTTGTTTATTGTTTATATAGATTTGACAGTAAAACACTAAGCTTGAGTTAAGATGCATACAAAATGTACTTTTATTAACAAAAGTAATAGGTCCAAAATCAAATCTTATTAAGACATTTATTAATAATAAGTTCCAATAGTATAAAAATGGATTAGATCAATATTGCTTTGGAACACTTACTTCACCTTTTGTACTTCATTTTCTCACAACTTCCAAAGACAGTGCTGCACCAGAATTAGCAATCACGCAGTCCATTTAACTTCCTACTGTATGTAGGCAGTAGAGAGCAAGGCTAGGTTTTAGAACATTGTGTCCTGATGCAAATTTTGTTTGTTTGGTTGTTTTTTGAGGAGGGGGGGTTGTGAAATGCATAAACAATCTGATTTGTCAAGCTTGGACGGGGGGTATGAGAGGAATGAGAGAGCAGTGAACCAAACCTCACACCGCAGAGCCAAGAATGCGCTAAGTGCTGACGCTATAGGAAAACAATGCAGATTGCCTGATGCCAATCTTCAGTTTTTGCCTCACCGTGTGAATTAGGGGACATGCTGCTATTCACAGGCAAAATACTCCTGCATATTTTAGCGCTGCTGTTCAGCAGGAATATGGCCTTCTAAAAGCTCAATGTTCCCATAAAGGAACTGTTAGAACGCACAGGCACTCACAAACTATCGCCCCTGGCGCAACGGTACACAGAGACCAGTCAGACAGGCTGTGCCCATTTGCCGAGGGCAACAACTGGGTCTTTGCCCCACAACACTTCTCACTTTTAAGGATGTAATAGTCTGTCAGAGTTGTAGGCCTCACATAGCAGCCCTAATGACATGTTTCTCTCTGTGGCAGCCACCAAGGACCTCTGCTGGCAGACTTGTTATTATCTTGATATGAAGTGCCCTGCTTAGAAATCTTTCCTCTTGCTTTCCATCCTTCTATACCCCTGTTTCTTTGCTTTCATTTTTTTTGTATCCCTTTGGCATACATCTTATTGTTTGACACCCCCGTGTGGCCAAAGCCGGTGAAATAACAAGGACTTTGAAATTACCTCGACTCCTGGCCTACACGCTGAATGTAACTTTGTCATCGATGTCTGCTAGTGGACATAAAAGTGATTTATGTGACAGGCACAAACACTGACAGCTGGGAAGTAAAGCAGGGCTGCATGCAGAGTTTGAGAATGCAATACACTACAGTACACTGCTATATATATGGGTGTGGGTGTGTGTGTGTGTGTGTGTGTGTGTGTGTGTGTGTGTGTGTGTGTGTGTGTGTGTGTGTGTGTGTGTGTGTGTGTGTGTGTGTGTTTTTACAAAAGCTTGAGAACTGAACTGAAGTCTGATTGGGTCATTTCTGCTATGAATTTTCATCTACCTGTGATATTTATGTTAATAAACTGTAGTACTTTGTCTTGTATACCCTCACAGCCTCAAATACCCCTGTGACACAAAACTACACAATCTAATATTATACTGGATATAGTTTAGCATTATTATTATTTTTAATACTCCTCCTATTCTTCATAGTGGCTATTTTTTTTTTTTTTTACCAATTTCTTCCTTTCAAATTCCTTTCCCTTTAATGAGAAATCATGGGCAGACGTAAGTGTGGGTGATATGACCAAAATCTTAATTTTATTTCACGGTAATGATACATATTACAATATAGTTGTTTTTGCTTTAAATATGGTCTTTAATGATATCAACATTTTTGATACCATAGAAATTTTATCATTCTTGTCACCAGTGTCAGTATAAAAAAAAACTAATACTTGCATAAAAAAAAAAAAAAAAACTCTAGCTCACTGAAGACACATAAACAGTCAGTAATTAAATAAGCATTTGTAACAAATTACAAGCAATAAGACAAAAACCTATTGAACATATAAATAAGAAATGCTACATTGTATAAATTAATCAAAAAGCACTGCATATTCTTCACTGTGTAAATTAAATATATATATTTTGTCTTACTGAAGTTACAAAAGTGATTTAGACTAGAGCAGTGAGAGATTTTCTTTCTTTTGATATTTGATCAAAATGAATGACAGACAGCAGGGATATTAGACTGCTGTCACTTTAAGAGCTGCTCGGATTAAATATACTGTTTCTCGCGTTTTTTTCTTTCTCAGCTGTTTGCTTTCACTTATGACCTAAATTTGTTTGTTTTTTTTTATTTTTGAGATGTTTGCTTTTTGTTATGTACAAGTGTGTTTATTTAACCATTCAAGGCCTATAAAGCTGCAAAAATAGGCACAAATAGCAAAATGTGGACTTAGAATGAGGACTGGAGTAATCAGGGTGCGATTTGCCGGGGGGGGATGGGGGGGATTTCCCCCCCTCTGGTCTATGCATCCCTGCCTCTGCTGAATAACTTTTATCCCCGGTGGGGATAAAAACATCAGGCAAACCCGCTCTGACGTCCCGATCTGAATCAAATGATTCGCGATACATGCTCTGACGTCCAGATCTGAATCAAATGATTCACGATACATGCTCTGATGTCCCGATCTGAATCAAATGATTCACGATACATGCTCTGATGTCCCGATCTGAATCAAATGATTCGCGATACACGCTTTGAAGTCCCAATCTGAATCAAATGATTTGGGATACGCGATCCAATTGGCGCACTTCGAAACAGTGAATCATTTTGCGACGCATAACTGATTCGGAGTTTCAAAAAGCTCCGTTGTGTTATTTGCTCGCTTTCTCTATGTAATTTGTTGTTTGAATAACCGTGGACATTAAATCATTACAATGAATAAGCCTAACGTAGGCTTACAATGTTTTTATTAAACTGAGATCACACTAAATACAATTTCCGTCGTTTTAAAAACATTTCATAAAAATTTTCAAAAGCACCCCCCCCCCCCCTCTGTTTTTTCACAAATCGCACCCTGGGAGTAATGATGTTGAAAATTCACAGGAATAAACTATATTTAGAACAAATAAATGCACCATGGGTGTTACCATTTTTTGTTCCCTGGTGCTGCAGAAACTAATTTTTAATTAATTTTTTTTGTCTTTTTTTTGCCATTTTTGCCTTTATTGGGAAAGAACAGTGAGAGAAAGAGAGAAAGAGAGAGAGAGACATGATTGGGAAAGGACCACAAGCCTAGATTCAACTGCGGGTCATCCTGGAGCACAACAGTGCTATGTTTCGAAGCGCTACTCACAAGGCTTTCTGCTCTGATGCAACCTTTTTTTTTAAAACTATAGAGTTTAAAGGTCCCTCATCAAAGGAATGGCAACAGTTCTCAGTCCTGTTACCTCAGACGCTAGTGAGGGCGATTAAATGGTTAATTCACAAATCCAGCATGCTTCTTTTCAAAGCAAAAGGATGGTGTCATGCGTTGATCGCATGACAGGGTTTAAATGGCATTTAAAGGGCGATCCAGGCCTGTTCCGGGGGAGAGAAAGATAAGTGCTGCTTGTGCTCGGTTATAATGACAAACACACACACATACACACACACATACACACTAGCATCCAGTTTCTGTGTGTCGGGTCTCTAGTCAAGCTCAACGTGCTGCTTGGCGTACACATACACAGACAAAAACAATTAGCATTTAATTTGATGCTTGGGTAAGAAAACAAGGGATGAGTGACACACCATGTCTCGGCTCTCATCCGAAAACCATCCCTTTTCAAAAAGAGAAAGCGGCGTTACACACCAGGAACTCCTCTCAGACCGAGCGCAGTTGCGCCACAGGAATCAGCTCTTCCGCCGGCGCACAACAGTGCATGACTGCTGCTTCAAAGCTGCAAATATGGCACCTGAACAGATGCAGGAGTAGAAACACTTAACCAGCCCTGCTGCGTCCTTAACTGTAAATGCCATGTTTACCCACAACAACATTTCAACCCCTGAGGGGACAAGTAGGTACTGTGGTTAATTATTTGTAAACATTTAATTGGCATTTACACCCGAGAGAATTGCTCCGTTCACCCCAGCAGGACACTTGCACATCCTCATCAAGCATTAATCAAGCAAGCTAAATGAGGCCTCCCCATGATTCCCGGCTCAGTGCTATCGAGACAGGGGGTGATGCTGGATTGTTATTCAGCGATTGTTGGAAGAAAGTGAAACGAAATGTTTAATGTCTGGAAAAACTCTAGATTAGCAAATCATCAAGAGGTTTTGAGTTAAGTGACATCACAAAGATTTTGACTATGTCGTAATAGCACACTATGCTTAATTTTTAGTACGCAGAAATCCGTGATGACAATGGAGTACAGGTAGATTTCATTGCATACTATATCCTTAAATGAATTGTGCTCGACTTGACCTTCCATTTCCTTTTCTTTTTTTTCTCTCGATATACTAGAATTACTCCATCTTTAATGCATCTATCTTTAATTCATCCATAATAAAAAAATAATTAAAAATCAGTTCATTCATCTCAATGGAAATGGGAGGTCAAGTGCATATTTTGGCAATTGTTGTTGGTCATCCAGAAAATCTGTAACAGAAACGGTCCAAAGTTTGATATTGCTAAGATTATTAAATGTTTTTGAAAGAAGTATCTTATTTTCACCAAGGCTAAAATAAGTTAGTAATATTGTGAAATATTATTGCAATTTAAAAATAATGCTTTTTATTATTATTTTAAAATGTTTATTCCTGTGACTGTAAAGCTGTTTTTATTATCTGATAATTTTTTTGTCATTTTTGATCAATTTAATGCATCCATGCTCAATAAAAAGTATTAATTTCTTACAAGAAAAGAATACCATACTGACTCCAAACTTTAGACTATATACTGCAGGATTACCAACACTGTAAAAAAAATCAATATTTGACTCATGATGTGAATATGACACAAACATAGCTTCTAGTCTCTGGAGATGAGCCACAACTTGGGTCATTAGATGACTCAGTCATGGCAAACACAGCAGCTGTTTCCTAGAACAAAACCAAATCTGGAGTCTCTTCACCCAACCACCCACAAATATGTAAAGAGATCCATAGAACTGATGAAGAAGATGAAGCACTGTAAGCACAGTGATCAGACTACACTGGTGAAAACTGATAGAATTCTCACGTGGGGTTATTAATGAGCTAAAAGATCAGAACCAGACTAATTGCAATTACACTGATTAGTGTAAAGATCAAAATTGGACTAATTACAAGGGTTATCGTCAGGTCATCTGTACACATTGACTCTAGTAGGAGATAAGCTCTCTGGAGGAGGCCAAAGAGCAGAATACACAAACTCAAATTTCACAGCATTCTCAAATCAGATTTGATTTATATCATGGGAGGAAAACAAGTGTCTTGTTTTAATTTCCTGCATTATATAATAAATGTGCATGTTAATTTTGCCTAGTGAAATGTGCCCTTCTATTCTTGTGGGGAAAAAAACAAATCATTTGTTTCAACTAGGCCAGATAATTCAATCAGCTTAGTTTATCAAAATGTGTTCCGGGAAATAGCGGCTAATACAATCCAAGTTATGTACTTTCCAGTGCATTCATGAATTTGGAGATTATATTTCATAGCACAAGGTGATGAGGAAGGTAATATTTCATCCTTAACGCTACTCTGCTGTTTTTTAACGTGTCTCCAGAGTTTTGCATGCAATGCGTTACTGCCTCATCAATTTGAAGTTTACACATGCATATGCATGTCACCTGATGCTCTCTACTGACACATTTAAAAGATAGCCCGAACTTCACTGTATGACTTTTCCGATACTTCTATGTCCTTGCCTAAGCAAAAAGACTTTGTGTATTGAGTTGCTTAAACAATGACACCACTACTTTAATTATAAATAGGAGAACATGAACATGCAGAATAAGTACTTCAGTATGGCATGACAAGACTGCTATTGTTTCAAATAATCACAGCCATGAATGATATTCAGACCAATGGTTTTATACAAGTTAAATAAACATATAACATTTACATATAGTACTGCCAATTAGTTTATGTATTTAAGCATACTGAATTGGTCACTCATAAAGTCAGTCACTTGTCGTCACCTACTGGCACAAGTAACAAAAACATAACAGTAGACAACATTTACTTCATTTATTATTTCTGTATTTGATATTAATGCACATCTTTTTTAATAAGGGTCTAAAAAGAATTCCAAGGTATCAGCAACAATGACTTCATTTTTATTTCATTTTCATTATTTAATTTAATTTGTATGTATTAACAGAATTTAAATCTATATTTTAATATTATTTAATCAATTTTATATTGACTGTATATTGTGACAAACTATGTAGAATACTCTCATTTAGAACATTTGTCATAGAAATAATGCCTTTTGTTTAACTTAATGAATAATTTATTAACTTGTTATACAGTACGCATTGTATTCTTCCTTCTGTTTTTCAAAAATTATCTGAAACTATATGCAAAGATAAATATTTCCTCTAGTCTCATTGTCACATGACGCTCATAAATTGAAGGCAATTACATGCATATGACTTCTACTCATCATATCAGAGATAAATGCAATTATTTCGCCTTGTTATATAAAGATTTGTCACCACAGGTCTATTTTACACTTTCACATCTCCCAAGTTTGATGATGCGATGCACACACATGAATATTATTAGCACAACGCTGTCACGCTGAGAAAGAATACATGCAAGAGAGAGAAGTTTGTGCCAGCATCCGCTTGAGTCAGCCTGATGCAAGCGCTTTGACTGTATCGAGAGACATCACACGGAGTGTGCATGTGTGTCTGTCGAGTGAATTCCCTTATCGAGTATGTGCCATGTCTCCCTCTAGATGATGTAACATCTTGATTGAAAGTTGTCTGATACCGTCCGCCTGTTTCTGTCCTTGTCATTAGGGGCGCCATGATTGCTGACTACATTTACTGGCTGTCAGGAGGCAACAACCGGCACATAAGCAAGCTCATCAAACTGTATTGGCAGGTGAGGACGGATGGGCTGCCCAGCGCCCAATCAAAAGCTCAATGAATGATTATTGCTTAAAAGAGTGCCGACTGCGGTAGATCAGTGCGTATCAATCACAAAACATTCATGTGTAAAACATCAGCGCCTTTGACATGAAGGAACACTGTTTAGTTTGGTAGTTCAGTGTTGTGTAACGCTCCTCTGATACTGGCTTCACGTTCATTATTCCTGGTTTATCCTTTCAGTTAAATCTGAGATGTGTTTTCACTTTATTAAAAATTCCAAGATGGTGGAAATATTCATACTAATATAAGTGCTCTTAGCTCAGGCTGCCTCTCTCATGCGAACTCAAGGGAAAAGTGTTTTTTTCTCATTTACAGCATATAAAATGAATGCGTTTTGACCTCATTAAAGTGGATTGTATCTGCAACCGTCTCATAATTTGCATTTGCTTGAAGTGTAGGATAACTCTCAGTGTACATCAAGCCCACTCCTTCTTCATTTATGTATTTTTCTATCCATTTTCATCCCACATGGATTGCAGTTCAACTCATGTGTTTATTTTGATGGCCCACAGCAAGAGTGAGCTTTTTCATCTTCTCCAACCTGCCCTGAGTTTTATTTTTTTTTCCCACTGAAAGGTTTTCGTATACAATAGAAATGCATTCATCACTGCTGCCAAAGAAATATTCTGTTTTGACCAGTGTAAATGAAGAGAAGAGCGTCTTTTTGTATATATTTTTGTCCTTTGGGGAAGAATAAAGTGTGATGATACATGGCAACACTTTTATCAGTGTTCCCTATGTTGAAGAGGGCAACATCCTACAGATGTTAGGTCCTGTAAATTCAAAAGAGAAAGACTAAACAAGGTGTACCTTAAGTGGAAGGTGTCTTATCTTAGCTTTCGTCAGTGATGGTCAAACGGCATAAATCGTTTCACAGAACTCAAATAGATCACCATGGGTTCAAAACTCAGGTTATTTATGGTTTACTTTTATAAATAATGCTTTCAAAGTTTGCCATTAAACATTTATTTTGTCAGGATTGTTAATATTTATATTTTTGTGTTAGCCTCAAACAGCCTACAGATCTGTTTTGACTGTCTGATACACATTTTGTACAAAAAGCAGAAATCTGATTGGCTTCTATGTTGCTAAATGCTAGGTGGTTCTTCACCTGATGATGGTCACTTCCTGTCTTGGTCAGAATAACTAAAACTATTAAAAATCTTATTTTAAATATTGGAAAATTTTTAACTTAAAAACTAAACAAAAATGAGAAAAGTTGCCTTGTCAAAGCTGGCAACTAACTGAAGTGATAACATATAACATAACATATAACAGTTAGTTTAAATGTAAACAAACATATTTAAAAACACTAATACAATTGGCAAAAGGACAAATCACTAAAACTTATTAAAACGTATTAATAAATTAAATATTATGAAATACAACAATAGCATATACATAATATTAAAATAAAACTTGACAAGACTGTATATGTACCTACAGTATATACTGTACACACACATACACACACGTGCGCGCGCACACACACACACCCACACATATTTGTACAATAGGTACAGTCTTGTCAAGTTTTATTTTGGTGTTCTGCTTATAATATTAATACTTTATTATTTTAGTCGTATTATATTCTAACAGGAGGTAGCTGATTACTTCAAACAGTCACACACCAAAGGCTTGAATAAGAAATAAATCATAACTCTGAATAAAATCTGACACACCCCTGATTTAATCACTTCTACGTTTTAAAAGTATAATTATATTTTACTTTGAAGTGATCAAAACCACATGCCAATCTAACAGAAGTGCCAGCGAAAAATATAAAAGCTAAATTATAATCTGGAAATATAATAATAAAATCACATTGTGCATTTCAGTTACTCTTAAGTATTTATCAACATGATTATTTGCAAATGAAATAAGTGTATTAAAAACAAATCTCTTCCTCTATTTCCCTTCCACATAGGGGCTCCTGGAGGCAGCGCTTTCTATGGAGAAGAATTTCTCAGTCGTGTTCACTCCCTGGTCTGGAAAACCATCAATAAACATCATAGACAAAATGGAGGAAGCCTTCCGGAAACTTCATCCAGCCTTCACAGACTACATCTTTACTGGTATGAGGAAATCAAGACACTCCACATTAAGCATCTGCTTATTTAACAGTGAGAAAAAGAAAGACCTCCCACAATGAAGCACTCAAGTAGCTTTCAGGAAGCTTTCAGGTTCACAGGCATTAGATTGTGTCTAACTAATAGGTATAGCTTTGTCTAAGGCAGGTGTTGCCCTAGCAACATGTCGTGAATTAGTGTAGCTTGTGTCGTGCAGAGATGTAAGGTAGCTCTCTTTGTTGTTCAAACACTAAGGCCTGGGCTGCTCACACAGGCAGGTCAAGAGCACACCTTCATGTTTCAATTAGCCTGCTCCATTTTTACACACCCCCACTATGCACAAATATATAATCCAGCACTCAGTTTGAATATGTTATCGAAATTCTAACCTTAGACCTGAATTACTTCAAATTACACACTTTGCAGCAATTTAACCAACCATTTACACAGTACTACTCAATGCATGATTATACAGTATCTCTTGGTGACTGTATGTGTGTTTGGTGAGATGAGTTGTTAATTTCATTTGTAAGTTAATGTAGCTTTGCAGATACTGGCAGCTGAGGTCATTGCATTGTAAGGCATGCATAGCACATGTGTGAAGGGAATTGGTCAAAATGTGTATGTGACAGTCAGAATAAGCATTTTGGTTTTCAAACGAATTATAGAGTTTGTTTCAGAATGAATCAGTGTATTTGAATGAAAAGGTTGAATGAGTGATTCAGTGATTCGCACATTAAGTTTTTGAACTAATTGCTTGAGTGAATTATGCAACGATTTATTCATGAAGTCGGTCACATGCTTTGTTTCTGAAGGAATCAATATTTTTGAATGAATCAACTGAATGAAATTCTTAAAGCCTATGACTTGTTTAGTGTCTGAATGAATCAGTTTTTAACTGTTTCAGTAATTCACTCCTAAACGCAGTTGCTTGTTTTGTTCCTAAATTAAGTATATTTGAGAAAATATTTGAAGTGAATGATGAATGAGCTAATTCATAAAGACGCTCACTTGTTTAATTTCCAAAAGAATCATTGTTTTTGAATGAACCTGTTGAATGAATGATTCAGATAGTAATACAATAGACAATAAATAAGATGCAGGAGATTTCTATGCATTGCAACCAAAGAGAAGCTCTGGGTTATGGGTATTAAATAACCATAATCTCAGATTATGCATTTATTCTGGACTAATTCATTGTGAAAAGAACAGCTATTTGAAGACTTTTTTTTTTTTTTTTTCAAAGCAATGCTCAAAAGATACACACTAGTGACGCAAATGTAATGCTTTCCCCTGCTCGGATCAAACGATTCAAAGAAGCCTCACGGAGACACAGTGGAAAAAACATGCCTAAGAGCATTCCACTTTATTGAAAGTTAAAACGTGGATTCACCATGAAATTTTCGGAACACCCTGACACAGCAGGGTGTCCGTCCCCAGGACACAATCTTATGATGCATTCACACCGCAGCACAGACACTCTCTAGAACAGGCCACAAAAACCTGGATAAGATGAAAGCTGTATATCGTAAGGAATAGCTCGGTTAAAAAGATCATTTACTCACCATCATTTCTTTTCAAGCCACTGATTTCTTTCTTCCATTGACCACAAAATGACATGTTAACCTTGATGTTCATGTTATAAATGGTGCAAACAATGAAAGTAAAGGGTTAGCAGAGACTGTAAAGCTACAAAAATGAAGAAGAAAAAAAAATTGCATGCTATATTAAAAGACTTTTAAGAAGCAGTGTGAACATTCTGGAAAAAATGTCTCTTTTTGAAATCCATGTATGAAAGAAAAGGGCATAAAGGATTGAAACAACATGAGAGTAAATGACAATTTTATTTTAAGGCTATAATGCTGAGTTGTTTTGTGAAATATAGACAAAAGACAACTGTAAAGACAAACCTTTTCAGTATATGATGATGCAATCTGTTTTATACAGCACAAATTCCATGGAGTAGTCATCTATCCCCTGCTGTGCTCCATGTCTACATTCTCAATCCTCAGGGATGCTGTTTTTTTTTTTTTTTTTTAACCATGTATCTTCTCTTTTTTAACAAATTCAATTAGCATAATGTTCACCGTTGTGGAGAAATAATCCGCCATGACATAAATGTGTGACACTGAAAGACACGTTGAATTTAAATTTAGTACCCTAGAGGAGAACAGTCACTCATCACAGGGTTGTCAACATCCATGTCACTTCAGCACTCTGAATAACCGGCTCTGAAAAAAAATTGTTGCTGTCCTTGTCTTTGACTATGTACTGCCTTCAGCCATCTGTTGATGCAATCTCTTTGAAACAAATTTACGGATTGCATCAAAATAGAAGATAATGTCACTTTTAGCATCGCATCAACTAAATCAAATTAACATTGATTAAATCTCTGTATATGTGATCTAGTACAGTGCTGTTGATCTGTGGCCACCCAATCCAGTATCAAAATGGTTCAATGTACAAATGTAAACAAGCATTAAACATAGCATTTATTATATTACCATCAACTGCATAAGCCTGACATGCAAAACTAGACTGACAAAATGTGAATGGTGCTTCCCATGCAAACCCACCACCACTGAGATGTTAGAGTGTTGTAGGTGGTTGCCAAACATTGTTATGTTGTTGCTAACATGTTCTGTGGCTTTTAATGCATTGCTCCACAGTTTCTAGGGTGTTCCAAGTGGTTTCTGAGCAGGGTTGTGAAACATTTAGAATTGACAATTTAGTTGCCTTTCAAGTCATGAGTTGGGTTTTTAATGTCAACTGGCCACACTCCACCAGAAGCTGATTTGGAATGACACAAAGAAATATTTATTGAACTATATTTAAAAAATGAATAAACACTGTGGTAAATTAAGTTCAACATATATCTGTCTATCTATCATCCATCTATCTAGAGACAGACAGATACCCAGACACATGACATGTAGAACGATGGCTAGAACAATACACAGACAGAGACAGAAAGATAACTGCCTGTTTAAGATGATTTAAAAAATTGTGGCCATTCTTCATCTCTGTCTAGACCCGCGTGGAGGACATTTGTTGCCCCAGACAACAGACTGGAGTCAACCCTCATCCACAAAGAGTTACTTCCTCACCCTTGGCTTCAGAACGAGAAATGATGGAGACTTCCTACATAAACTTCTCCACAGGAGGAGTCCCACATTCACAGGTTGGTGTGGGCTCTATAAAGGGTGAAGACTGAAGACTTTAGCACTGCATGTTCATGGTGTTAAGATGAAGGCTCTCAGAGTATGCTGAACAGGACATGGTATAACCACAATACATCTTTGACATCACACATTCACCTGCAGGGTGACATCGTTAGGAGCTCTCAGAGTGTACTCTCTTGTGAAAGAACGTGAGCGAGTATGTGCAAACCTCAGGCAAGCTAAATGAATCACAAAGCTTACGGCATCGAATACGCAGTGCAAATAGACCTCTCAATCCTCACAACCATTACAATGACAAAGATGTTTTAATACAATCCCTGAGGGATCTTTTCTTTTCTAATCACACTTTTTCACCACAATGACTTTGTTAGGTCAACAAAAAAATGAATTATCTAGTAGTGCGTGTAAATTAGTCCAATTGAAATCGAGGGCTAACGCTGTGTCATATGTTAAATGTACAAATTTACCGACTGACCTCCAAGGTCACACAATTATCGTCTTTCAAGAATGAGAAATTCCTATTAACTCAGCTCTTTTCTGTTCTGTTTAAGCAGACAAGAGATTACAGGGACCAATCAATGTATTGACATCAATGGCATAAAATTTCTCAATTAACCTTGGTTCGTGCAAAGCCGGAGAGGCAAAGATGACATGGATGTCAGATATACTGCCGGTAGCCAGCCTGCACGGTAGAGCAGGAGAGGTCGGGCTGTATTTGTGAATGATCTATATTAAAGAGGAAGAAAATTATGGCATTTGTGTAATGTCTCAAAGGTACAGCCACTGTATGGGTCATTATATTAATCAGTCATCCTCAAGATGCGGTTCAAACTTGTTATGTAAAGGTACTAATACTACATGTTCAGCCTCCCATTTTCAACTCGTCATAATATTATGTACAGTGCATAGAGGCTGTTCTGTATGCTGCAGATGTGTTTACCTGCAGCATCACTGTATACTATGAATAACAGTGTTAGGATATAATGTTGCAGGCAAACATGCATTGCATTATAACACAACCCTGTAGGGTTTCAGGCCCTGAAATTGCTGCAATGAGGGGGCCCTGAGGGGGAGTCAGTCCCACCTTTTCCCACACTAGCGATGCTCGTATCATGCATAATATTATAATTAGTTGATGAAAATTCTTTCATCAATGGGTGGTAATGTGTTCAGCATTATGGAACCTAAACTCTTGAACTCACTCCCTCTGAGCCTTCATAACACCTCTACCGCCTCCAATTCTTCTCTCAATATTACCTGCCAATCTAATTATTTTTGATTGTTGTTTTTGTGCTTTATTAAACAATTTTCAGCTTTGGAATAGAAAAAAGTAACAAAAAAAACCCTCTAAACTCAACTATAACTATAGTTTTGTCTGTCTGACATACCTACCTTTAATGGCATGTCAATTATTTTGTTTTTAAAATGTTCTGTTTTTTTCTTAGCATTAATCCCAGGTTTTCAGTGTGTTTGGCCCCTACTGTAAATGATAAAATAAGTAATTTGTAAGACTTACTGAACATTTACGCACTGTTGGTCTGACTTTTTTTCCCACAGGGCAAAGATCTCCATTCACTCCTCCCAGCTATAGAGACCTAGAAATGATGTTTGAGATACAAGGAAAGAAGATCCTGCCAGTTCTAGATTTCATTAAGTGCACCAAGCTAAGTGTGGGTATATATATATATATGTTCTTGGAGATTGTGTGATGATTGTATGTTTATAAGTATTATATGCTATTAGTTACAGCTTTGGTGCATTTCTCAGATCAGAAATGAAATTCTCAAAACTACTCGTTCAACCTCCACATCATCTAGTCACTTGTGCACATCAAAAAAGGAGTTTTTCATTCTTTCGAACAAGTTGCAATTGCTTTGGTACATTCGTGCAAATGATTATGTACATCTGTACTTTTGAAATGGATATATGGCATAAATAAGTGCAGCCTTCTGCATTTCAATACAGTAACTGTCATCCAAACTGTTGCCATAGTTTACATCAGGTAATACTAACAGAGTGCACTGTTATATTGACAACATTACTAAGCATTTTTTTCTATCATCGTTTAGTCACCTTAATGTCATTCCAAAAATATTCAATATGATCATTTAGAAAAGTTCAGTAATCCACACAATTCAATATATTATTCATGTCTACAGCACAAACTGTGTGAAAGAGTTACATTCCGAAGGTAAACATATTGGCTTAGGACTCTGTTCAAATCACTTAACCAAGTATGAGCAATAGTGCTAGTGATGCTTCCTCTAGCCAACACTCCTAATTATATACACTTGCTGGGCCATCAATGACTAACAAGCCCTCACTGTCAGTATCCCTGGCACATCCCACTAATAATTGCAATCTTTCTCCAATCTCGCAATGGACTACTGGAGACACAAACATGCCCACAGATGAAGTTTTCATTTCATTTGGAGGTTGAACTCTCAGGGCGTTTATTTCAGAGGACAGTGATTGAATTAGAGCAGCAACGGCAAATGTTTGATTGGCCCAGACACGACGCTAAATTACATTAGTCAGTTATTCTCCAGCCGAGCACAGCCATCAGCTCTCGATTAAAACACAGAGTTGATTTCATCTCCACTGTGATGAAATCTGTGGCAACAAATTCATTCTCAGAATGAAGAACTCAACCTGTCAAGCAGTGCAGGTGATTTCAGTTCTGGATCTGCACACACCATCCTTTGCTGAATCACAGAATCATACAAATATATTAATTATTAAGTACTGTACATCAATATTAAATTATCCCTGGGCATTTTAGGATGGATTTCATATAATCTAAAGTTTCCTAAATGACAGCTCCACTGCATCCGCGTCCAAGCATAAAGAGTATGAACAGGAAAATATATGTTTATAAAATATTAGAAAATGAACTATATATATATATATATATATATATATAATCTATATATTATATATATATGTATATATATTATATATATATATAATTTATTGAATTAATAATACAAATGTGATCAATTATTTTTTAATAAATCAGTTATTTAAAAATTTCCAGAGTTATTTCTAAATTTGAATATACATATATTATAACATATATTCAGCATATCCGTTGCTTAATTTTTTTAAAAAGTAACTTATTGTTTGGCCTAATACTATACTTTTAGTTCATTTGTATTTAAAAAAATTACAATATAAAAAATACAAAATATTATAGCTAATAAAAAATATTACATAAAATGTACGAATCTAAAAAAACAAAACATTAAAGGAGAGACTTTTAATTATATAAAAAAAATAAAAGCAAAAGACTTTATTGTTGCTTTCTTTTTCTCTAACCAGCTCACGGTCTCCCTTGCTTGGCTTATAGAAAGTAAACAGTGCAGCGTGATGAAAAAAACAGCCAAAAGCACTGAGACAGTAGTGGTGAAAAATGATGCATGCTGGGGGATGTGTTTTGGTAATAAAAATGACCATAAAGTGGATGAATGTCACTGGAGAGTAACAGAGCTCACACGAAATAAAAGGAGTCTAGAAAGGCATAGAGTAGAGCATCATTTAGACAAGTGACCTCGACAGGCCAAAAATGGTCCACAGGGGAAATCGGTTAAGATATGACCTTGGGAAGGGGGGTGGAGTCAAGCGTACTACAAAATAGCCGAAGAATAGCAGTTTTTCAACTTGACTTCTAACATTTTGTAGCCTTTTGTCAAGTTTCAGCATCAGAAGAATGTGTGTAACACAAGATGCCAAAAGGTATTTGACATAATGAATCATCAGGGAACATGGAGTTGCTTTTGTAGCACTGCAGCGGCGTGTGCGAAATGGCTCTGAGGGACTCTTTGGCACTGGGAGCTGTCAGTTTCAAACAAAAACGCAGTATGGTGACACTTTTTAAAAGTGTTTGTTCTTCTTCTTTGTATTGTTACTCTCTGTGGAAAAGGTCAGCGTCCCTTTTTCAATTTATAATGACTTCATTTACATACAGCGCAACTCAGGGCATCAAGGAAACTTAACAGAAACACACTTGTACACACACAACCGAATAACAACACATTCAGTTGCCATAAACACTCCTGTGACATTATCTTGGCCGGATTTATGTAGAAGTCAAAGCGGCCAATGGCATTTGTGTTGAGAGATGTGTTAAAGCCCTAATGCAAATAGTGTGAGTTGCCTTGCTATTGTTTGAGTGACTATGTATTTTCGCAAGGATTGGTGAACTTGTTCGGTTTCAGGTTGTCTGTGTTAAAAAAAATAATAATAATAATTTCCAGTATCTATTCATCCAAAATTATCTTTGATATATGAACAATTTAAAAAGGAAAATTAAGAAAAAGATCCAAAATACTTCACACTCTTTAAAGATTAAGGGCCAGATTTACTAACAACTTGTGCCAGCACAAACCGACTTTTGGCATTGAAATAGTACTGTCAGGATTTACTTAAAATGTGCAGTGAAAATTTAGCACTGAAAAGACGTGGACAGTTGTTTTTGCTCCTGACTTTATTGAATATGCATTTGTAGGCGTTCTCTTTCAGACGCAAAATTTATGGGAGGAGAGTATTAAAATAAATCATGCTACGCAATTTACTAATGTTTGCGCCCGTCAAATTACTACTATTTAATGCCCCCAAAAAGTATGTCTTAAAGCAGGCGATAATTTGCGCTGCTCTTGATAGATTGCACTGGTCATTATGGAAATGATCTGGCTCCATCGGTGTTCTTTAATGTGCACATTGTTAGTAAATCACACGCAGAATTTTCCTCTCTCATCTGCTCTTTTATGGAATTGTGCTTTAACGCTAATTTGCCCTGTTTAAATCTGGCCCATAATGTGTCATTGCTAAAAGCACCAAATTAAATAGCAAAAAACTCTCCTTTTTGGAATTGTTGCAAAAAAAAAAAATTACAAAATTGTGAAACTCACGCCATTGGTTGTGCCAGACTGAAACGGTCTGCTCAAACAAGCAGACTGTAATTCCATTTAGTGCCACTAGTGGCACAGAGAATTATAAAATGTCCATTTATATCTACGTTTAAATCCAGTTTATAAATGAGCATGTGTTTGATGTGTGTCTAGGTGGGATTTTCGCAAGGATCCGGAATCATAGAGCGACTGCAATATGCTAGTGTCCTAGGACAGCTGAATAGGTTCAGAGAACATATGCATGTATTGCAGTACACACTGGCTGAGCTGGCAGTCGCACCCTACCTGCAGGACATCAGTCCTTCTGACACAGAGCTGGTGAGGCACTTACTTTTCTTCTTCTCCCCTCACTTTATTAAATAATGTTTCTGTTCCATGGAATACAAAGGGAGAGATGAAAAACTTACATGATTCTATTTTCATAGAAGCTCCATCAACGAAAAACAAGCATTATAAAGCATCATAAAAGTGGTTAGTTTGCATTCAATATGCACTTGTACATGTACGTTACATTTTCAATCTATAATTCTTTTAAAATAAATACTATTAATAACTCCTTTTGTTTTCCATGGAAGAAAAAGTGATAAGAGTTTCATGTGTTTGTGTGTTCTCATGGCAGAAAGTCCTGTAGCAAATTTCTGGATGCAGATTTCTACTTTTCTCTTTTGCTTTTTAATGTCATTTGATGAAAGAAAAAAAGTTACATGGAAACAAAGCTATTCTCCTCATCTCCAACTTCAAACGAATGTTCCTCCAAAAGGCATTTAAAATATGCAGATAAAGCGCTGCACAGGGCCAAGCTTCCTCTCCGAGTACAGGTGGAGGAAGCAGGCAGCTGGAATGAGACGGGGTGGTGATCCCTGGAGTGTGCATGCACTGAAAAATACAAGAATGAAACATAATCAAAGGATTATAAACATTCTCTATCGGATTCAGATCAGTCTGAAGTGGGAACTTAGTCTAAATGCACATTTACTGTACATAGAGATAATTCCTTTATTTCCTTTTATTACTGTTTAAGTGTTCCCCTCGCTGTGAACGGGCTGAGCTACTTATGCAGATCTGTTGATAGCTCTGGGCCATCCTAAACACACTTAACACTGATCTGAGAGCATTTTGGATGGTAACTGCTCTCACTGAGCTCTGAACCAAGTTAGCCACTGCTGGTAGATGCTGTAACTACACAATCTGGCTATAAAGACCATCTTTCTTCATTGACACACACTCGAAGAAAAGTCTGTAAAATATGCCAATATATACTGTTAAATATAAATAATTTTTTCGTATTGGTTTACCCCAGGTGTTTTACCTGTAATTTGAATTATGCTTTGCATTATGTTGTGTTTTTCTTATAGTGCAGCAATTCAAGAGTAGAACTGGGTAAAAAGTTATTAACTATAGAGTAATCCCAAAAGTTTTTGACATTTTTTTTTTCTTTTGCAATTACAGGTACACATTAAAAATGAGCCGCACATTTGAGCTGGGGTTTTTTTTCTTTTCTTTTTTTCTATTAGGCATAAAATATCTGTTTTTGTGGCGCTATGAGAAAATCACTAAGATCAAGCAATAGACCTCCTTGGTCTTACTATGAGAGAGTGTTGATGCAATCAAGTAACATCACACCACAAGAGCAGAACCAGGCCAGCTTATTTTAATAAAGGCCTGAATTATGCACGGCAATAAAACAGCTCAGCTGTGAATATTTATGAGACTGAAAGAGAAACTAGCACTGACAAAGAAGACAACTGCTATTGTGTGTGCAGATATAGAAGTGACGGAACATAAGAGAGAAAATGAGCGAGAAAAAAGAAAGAATGAAAAAGGAGGTGGCATAAATCTCATTCTGGCATACAGTGCTGAGGCACCATAATTGCCTCTTTACTAGATTAGCGCTCCACACTGGTGAGATTAGCCCAGATCAATAGAGTGTGATGTATGCAAGATTGCGACCAAATCTGCCATGAATGGAGAGCCACGGGGCGTTCAATTAGCGTGATGTTTGTATGGGCGCCAAACAACACTTCCCAGAATCATACTGACAAATTACAAAGACCTAAATGAGTACTTAAATAGAAATCTACAATAGAGAAGCACACATCTCTGTTCATTGACAGAAGCTCTATAAATAAGATGAAAGTATATGCTGTAGCTTTTTTTGTCATCTTGGTGAATACAGATTCAGGGCCACATGCTGCTTCTGGAAATGTTATGTACTTACATTCATGAACAGAAATAAGAGTGTAGAAAGAGATTATGTGAAAAAAGTGCTGCGACTCCACTCTCCATATACTGTACAGCACACAAAGGCAGTATACCCTACTTAAACAGCACTTAGTAAAAGCAGGTGACCATCCTCGATCTGCAGGAAAGTGAATCTCGAGGTCCAGAGTTGAGGACCACTGGTCTACAAACTTAAAAAAAAAAAATCAATTTCTTCTCAGCATTTTTTTAGCTTGCTAAAAGTTTTCTAATAAACCTGAAACTGTATATTATGAAAATTGTTGGCCCTTCGACAATTTGCTTTGATCCAAAGCAACTTACAAAAGAGGATCAAAAGCATCTGCTAAATGTATAAATGAACATGTCTTCTCTGTGATTTCATACCCTGTTCTATAATTTCCTTCCTACAGGTTTGACTTTGATATTTTGGTCAATTTAAAAAAAAAAAAAAAAAAAAAAGTATTTTAATTACCATATCTTCATAATATGATTCCACTTCACTTTTTAAAATATCAATGAAATAACTGGTCCTTCAGCTAAATGGGTCTCAACATTTTTAATCTTAGTATTTTTTGCATTTTTTTTATATTGTTTTTAACAAATGTTTAATATTATAATTTGGTTATATAAATATATAAGTATATACATGTATGTTTGATACATTAAAAAAAAAAAAGTTTTACAAATTTCTTCCTACAGGTTATAGGAATAATAAACTTATTTATACAGGTTATTATTTCCACAACAAACTGACTTTGATAACGCAAAAAGAATATATTAATCATACTTTAAATATATTCGTATTATTATTTGCCTGAAATAATCACTGAATAGTATTTTTTCCCCCAGTCACTTCATAGGATTTTTTTTCTTCATTACAATCTCAAGATGTCTTTTTTTACTTGCTCATAAAGATAATTAATATTAATTCATAAATGAGAAATCAATGGCATGTCATTGACACATATACTTTCTCTCTTTTGTCTCTTTCTCGGTTTCATAGTGTCTCTTCCACTCTTTAGCTTCCCCTTCCTTCTCTCTCAGCGTGCAGCATGTACATGCCCATCTGCTGTGCCCTGTGATGGACAAGTGTTGTTCCTCAATTTGTCCACATTGTTTCAATTAATAACCACCAGCCTTGTAAAAACCCAAGACCACCCACCCCCTCCCTCCCTCCACCACCCAAAAGGGAACAAGAAGAAAGTCCTCATTATATGAGGGATGACTTATAAAAATCAGCTGCCAACAAATGATTTTTTAATTAGCTTTGAAGGTGCAGTGTTTAGAAAAGTTATGGCGTTTGTGTGAACTGAGCTGTGATAATCTTTATCTCCTCCTGGCAGCTGCTGGCTCTAATGGCAGACACCATGGACACCCTTGAAGGCAAGAGGCCTGATCAGGAACGTGTGTGGAATGCAATGCAAAAGGTAAATAGACAGCAAAAGCGAAAAGGACAATGACGGCGTGTGTAGATGGGGCACAAATGCCACTCAGTGCCCACACACACCATTGTTCCATACACACACTCCTCAGAATTCAAAAAAGACATTTGATACACTAAATCATAAGGGTAAAATTCATTTTGCTAGGTGGTCTACAGGGGCACCAGAGACTTCTTGGCAGAACTGTCATTTTTATTATGGCAAACCAAGTCACAGGAATTTCTAAATGAAGCTTTTGGTGTGGGCAGTTCTTTAATACTTGTATACTTGTCTATAAATGTTTTTCCCCTGTTAATTAGTCTAGCTTGGGTTCTTCAAATTGCTACTGAAAGAAGGAAATTGAGCCAGGACCCTGGCAAGAACATAATTAAGCCCCAGAATCATGATTCATATTTTATAAAACACACTGAGTCTTTGAAATGTTGTTGTGAAGCACCATGGAAACTATTGGCAGTGTTTGCTAGCCTGTTTACCACCTTGTGCCTCAATGAATTGAATCTACCTCCCACTCTTGTGGAAGCCTGTCCAGAATGGAGACTTTCAAATGGAAGCTTGAGGAAACTTTGAAGGCTAAAGTGTATATAGAAGATTTCAAAATAGTCTCTAGTTTCTCTCAGGTATTTTTACATGTATTGTAATCTGTAGTTATTGAGTGGAATTTGTAGGCTTAAATAAATGCTACGGTTTACATTAGATTACAGATTAAGCTGAATATAATAATTTAAATTTAATAATTTAAACAAAATTACTAAAAGTTAAACTAAAAACCTATACCAGATTCGAGCCATGCATCAAGAGCTGTGATTATGGTAATGCAAAACTACCCAGTGCTGTTGATGTGAACTAAAACGGAATAAAAATAGCTTAATAAGCTGAAAAAAAGTAAGAATTAAACAGTAGATGAAAATTTTTTAAGAAGTACTAAAATTACTCAAACTAAAAACTGAAATAACTATAAATTAAAGGGAAACAGACACTTTAAAGAACTGACAGAGCAAATAAAATTACTAAAACTTCAACTAAAATTAAAAACAAATGAATATACAGCAAGATTAAATGTATAATATACATATGAAATTTTGTAAAAAATTATATGAATACTATTAGTATATGAATAATGATAAACTAACACTAAAACTGCCAAAATGAGAGTTTCCTTCATGTTAAACTCAATCTGTGTATTTAAACACTCTAGTGATCTAGGTCTTTTCTCTATATGAATTCAGAGGTTCACCTAACCTGAACTTGAACCTGAACAAGCTCATTAGTAACTGAAACAGGTGTCTCAGAAAAAGGACACATTCAAAATGTGCAATGTTGGGGAACTACAGGAACGTGGTTGTTTCAGAGGTTATTAACCATGTTTCATTTTAGTAGTAGAGTGGAGGATGTTGTTTTCAGGTCAGTGGGGTTATGGGTCAGACTTCAGTAGGGGACTGTTGGGTCTAGAAAGGGAATGTGTTGTCTGGACTGCAGAGGTGATGAATTACGCTGGGGAAGAAATGACACTCACACAGTCAAAGACAGTGCATCAGCGGGTCACTCGCTCTCAGCCACAGGAGCGCCTGTCGCTGGGGGTATCTGATGGACCCTTATTAATCACTCCATCAGCTGCCCACACCTCTGCCCAGAGCCGCTCTGATTACATCACACGCTCCTGCTCAAACACACACTCTTCTTTAAACCTCACACTCTCTCCTGTGGACATGACCTTTCACTCCAGATCTGTCTCATGAATCATCCAACCAGCATTAGGGACAAAGGGAGCGAGGGAGGAAGAGAGGGCAACGGCCAGAGATGAGGCCCATCCTGCAACCGATGATGTTTAAATACTAAAACCAGGGGCAGGGGAAAGACATTTCTGGCACAGCCATGGAGTTCACCACCGTGTAATTGCTCAAGGGCACAATCTTTGGAAAGACAGCTGGTTTGGAAGAAGGTTGCAATTGGGTGTTTTCTTTACAAGATGAAAGACAGTGCTCTGTAAAAGCAGCAAGCCATATTTCCACACTCTTAAAGTCATCACACCATCATTCACGGCTCAAATCATTACTGCAGCAGCCAGAAATCACTGGATTTGAGTGCTGAACATTCAATACATATGTTCATTATAAACTTTTAGAATGATTTTAGCATATTAATAGATATTAAAACATTAATATATTTGGTCTTGGTGAAGTAGACTTATTACACTGCTGCTGCAAAGCAAGTACAGACCCGCTGCTGTGAGCATGTAAGATATGCAGCAAGAATAGGCATACATAAAACCCTTGCCAGATATAGACAGGTGGAGCTGGGGGAGGTGGAGGGTTTCGGGGCTCTCTGAACTATATAAACTATATAAATCATCAGAGGCCAATCAGCTTGTGCCATAAAGTAGGTGAATGTGTGATTACTAGTATATTGCATGTAAAGGACCTATCAGTCTGCACCATCTAGAGTTTCATGAGTGAACTGACTGGGTCAAATGAGGTTTTCAAGCATCAAAATAACGAAAATTTAATACAGCTTTTTTTGTACATTATAAGTTCCTGTTTTTATTTTTCTGAGCAAAAAATAATGATAATAATTATACTGTTTTTCTTTGTTTTTTTTTTACAGGAGACATGCACTAAAATGTCATTCGGTAAAACAATAGTATTACATACCAAAAAATCTTGTCAAGCATATTTAGAACAATAATCACTAAAGCATATTAAAGACACTATTTAAAGGGTTACTCCATCCCAAAATGAAAATTTTGTCATTATTTATTTACCCCCATGTCATTCCAAAGCCGTAAAAGCTTTGTTCGTCTTCAGAACACAATTTACTGTAAGATATTTTGGATGAAAACCGGGACACAGATGAGAGGAATCATTAATAAAGTCATTATTTTTGTTTGTTTTCTTCGTGTACAAACAGTATTCTTGTCGCTTCATAACGTTACGGTTGAATCACTGATGGCAGATGGACTATTCTGACGATGCTTTTCATACTTTCCTGGACCTTGACAGTGTTACTTACATGGCAGTCTATGGGACAGTCACAAGCCTACCGGTTTTCATCCAAAATATCTTAAATTGTGTTCCGAAGACAAATGAAGCCTTTACAGGTTTGGAACGACATGAGGGTAAGTGATTAATGACAAAATTTTCATTTTGCGGTGGAGTAACCCTTTAAGGATCACTGTGCAGCCCCCAAATTTAATTAACAGCAATTTTCAATTTTTACCAGTCATTGCCACTGTCTTTAAACCACTAGATTTTACCCATTTGTCACCAAGGCATTTTTAATCATTTAAAATATAATAAAATTATAAGAATTATCACTTTTTTTCTTATATATTTTAATAAGCAAAGGTTAGAATATGTTTAATTTGTACATAACTATATCTTTTAATCTGAACGATGATGGAACAACATTTGATTTCATTTTCAGTTATCTGAAGTTATTTGACAAATTAATATGCGTTCTATTTCTAATTTAATATGCTTTCTATGTATATAAACTCATTTTTGTGAATTTATATATACAATTTTAAAGATGCTGCTGCATTTTTGTTCTCTGGAACTGCTTAACAGCTTCTTAACTCCATGCCGGACTAAACTGCCATCTAGGCTAGATCATGTACCATCTAGAATAAAAAAGAAAAAAGAAAAAAATTATTCTAATTAATTGATCTTTTATACTAAAATAATATAAAATAATGAAACAAAACCTATGCAAATAAGTCAAAGATTGAAGACAAAACTGTCCTAAAGGAATGGTGTTTAGTAAAGTTAATGGCTAAATATAAAGCATCTTTAAAATAATTTTTCAAAATAAAACTATATATAAATATAATACATTATCCCAATCCCATTCAAACATGGTTTATTTTGCTTTATGGAACAAATAAAAATTTCAGGCAGGAACCAGAGATATCGTTGAGAGGGCCAGGTTTGTGGGCGTTGTATTTTCTCTTCTGGAGCATGTGGTCTTCTGCTTCATTCTCCCAATTTAGCAGTACGTCTAATCTTAAACTAAACACTGTGGACCATCTTTTTGAAATGAAGTCACTGAATTAATCTTCACCCAAGGGTTTCTGGGAAGACCAGGCCAAAAGATTAACAGCAACCAAAACATGCCAACAAGGATCCGAGCCCAAGGGAGACCTCTGTTATCAAATACCGAATACAGACTGATCTGTCAGCACACATACATACAGTCTGGAAACGGATTCCTTCTGTTAATCTCAAGATGTGATCCATCTGCCCTCAGAAGATAAAAATACCAATGGTACCATACAGTGGCCAAAACATGAATGACAAAAAATAAAATAAAATAAAAATTTGAATAACTGATTTAACAGATGCTAAACTTATGGTGCTGATTTAGCAAACAGTAACTTAACATATAGCAGGCAGCAATATTATCACTAAATATACGTGAAAATGTGTGATGAAAAACTGAAAAAAATTAATAAAAATGCTTTACATAAAGGCGTAAAAAGCCTAAAAAACTAGGCAGACATTAAACTTATGCAGCTCAAGTGCTTCCCAGCCCTTAATTTCCTTCATATTATTGAGTAGTTAATTTATGAAGCTCGACAGCACGTCCTTCTCAGAAACCCACCAGCAGCAGATTTCATTTCCAGCCCTAATTTGTTCTACATGAATCAAAGGGGCATTAACTGACACATTCTGATGAGTGCTGGAGTTCACATATTATGGCCGTACATGTAATGATATAGCTGTTTGTTTGTTTGTTTTTTGGAGAGTCATTAGATGCTGCCTTTCAGGCTGTTTTTCCACCACAGTAGCATAAGTGCACTCATCCCTGCCCCAGCACATGGGCGACTTCACATTTATGACTATAAACTACATGCTCTCAGCTTGTTTCATTCTTTGCCAGTCACCATCCCATCTATTTCTGACTCCTCCCGCAGGAGGGAGAACGGATATGAGTAATCGTTCTTACATGAGGTCTGCGTTTTGGTGCTTGTCGATTCATTCTGAGAGCAGAGAACAATCTGACTTCTGAAAAACCCTGCAGAAGTGTGACCTTTGACCTCCTGAAAGGGAAAAACTTCAGGCAGCCTGATCCCCTTAGCATACTTAGGGATTCATGTTCATGCAATATTTTTGGAAACTTGGATATACACTAAACACAAGAACAATACTGATATATATATATATATATAAAAATATATAATGATCCAAATGAAATGCAGTGGCTGAAATGCATGTCCATAAAAGGCAATTGTTATGATTGGCTAACCTCATTGCTTGTGCTTTAAAAACATTATACTGTAATTTACAGGCAAGGCATTATGAAATCATTTACTTACGGATTGTGATACAGCTGCTGTCAGATTAGTTGTTTCCTTCAACTTTCAATGAAAGTTTCTTTGTGAAAAAGTTTGATGCTCTGAACAAACATAATCCTACGTCGTGACCCGGGACGCCGTTAAAAACAAACCAGCCACTCCTTTCTGACGCTGGGTTACTCTTCATTTTTTCCTGTTGTGTCGAACACAACTAGCACGTGGAGTACGTTAGATGAATTTAATGCACCTCTGTATACTCTGTATCCAGTCTAGACAGGCTACTGATTATAATATGATCTGTTTGATTTCGACATGACGGCACTCTTGTTTGGTGTGGACAGGTGTCAGCCGTTAAAGCAACTGAATGTGAGTGGGCGAAGCTTATGTGCAACACTGTGTAACTGTTTGTTGATTTATTTCATTTTTTTTATTGAACATACATAAAGGCAAATACACACATTTCCAGCTCAAAAAAATTATAACAATAATAATATATCTATGTATAAACAATATACAAAGAACCAGGAAAATAACCAAAAAAGAAAGACTGGGGTAATATATAAATTAAAATAAATTAGATTTAAGAAAAAAAAAAGAAGAGTAAAAGAAATAGAAAAAACACCCTTTTATCTTTTCTCTCTCTTTTTATCGTTTTTGCTAAATCCCTCCCTCCCTTATAGCCTATGATAACAACACATAGTCAATAGCACATTATAAAAAGGCATAAATATTATACTTTGTGCACAGCGTATAGGATTTTAAGGCTTTGGCATTGCTGGAAAAAGCGATAGTATTCAAATAACATTTCAAGTCTTTACAAAAAAATAATAAATAGAGGTTTAACAGACAAAAAACTGAATTTATGTATTAAAAAAAAACGTATAAATAGATTTATTAGAAAATACTTGTCTTTTAGATTCTTGTTAGAGTTATAAAAACCAAATAAAACGTAACTAACGTTGATGTCCTGCTCTGTTTTCCCATGTGATGTCACAGATCATAATATCCAAATGAGCTTTTTTTGATTGATTAAATAAATGCTTTGCTCATAATGAAGTCATTTTAAGCACTTGCAGGATGCTTTAATCATCAGCTGAACAATCAATACATTGTTAAACAACAGTACAATCCATTAAACACGTTTAAAAAATTAAATATGGAACTACCCTGACTATACAGACACCTCTTATATGTCGGAAGATCAAGGCCAATTTGATTTCTCATGTCCTGACTCCTTTAAGTTACAATAATTTTAGTTAAAGTATTTTATTAAACAGATACATCTTAACTTCAGCAGAAAATATAGAAAGAAAATGTTCTTAGACTTATCACAACTTTAACACTGATTCTCGTGCACTGATTGTCATGACTACAGCAAGGATGCAGACCGAGAAGGGTCTAACTGAGATATAATTTTAGCCATAACTACATGATTTTCCCCACAGCAATAATAAAAATTATTGAAATGTTATTTTTCTGTTCACATACTCAAACAATTTCGGCTTTGGCCTCCCAGGGGCCGAGTTTAGGACCCCCAAACTCCATCTAGTGAATAGGTGTCTAACTATGTAAACGGTTAGAAGGCCAGTAAAGGCCAGCAGGACTGACAGTCTGACTGCATAATGAGCGTTACCATATTTTTGAAGCAGCGAATGGGATCTTTGATCAAGGCTCTGTTTCCTCTCTGACAAGGAGGCCTTTTGTTTTGGGGATGGAATGATGGGCGCTGACAGGTTTGATAGGCGTTTTGACAGCTCGTGTATCGCTGCTGAATGCCTGAGCGATAGCAGAAGCCAAGAGCCGTGCCTTGCACACACACACACACACACATAAACACAGATATGCACAGTAATGAAGAGCTAATTGTTGTTGGGATAGAGCCGAGTCTGTGTGTTTGTGAGTGGGTGGCCAGCCTGTTTGCCCATTACTCGCTCTGAGCCGGACATGAGGACCAAAAACGAGAAGGAAAGATAAAAAATGGAAGCGTATTTGAGCAAAAAAGTGAGCGAGAGGGAAGAGAGAATGCTTTTGAACGTGGAATGACTATTCGGCCCACTGCTGTGGAGCTTTCAGGCCGGTTCCCAGAGGAGAAAAAGGAAAAAGCTTCCAAACAAACACACTTGGACTGAATTCATAAGCAAACAGGACTCACCACCTACCCATAACTGAACTACAGAGCCTCTGACACTCTCTCTCTCCCTCCACCTTGCCTTTCTTTTCCATCTCCTAACTCGCAGCTTTTCTTCATCCCGCATTCACTTTCATATTTCACTCCCCCTTCTTCCCGTTCTCCGAGAGCAGACACAATAAATTCCCACGCCCAGCCATATTCTCAGAAATGAGAGGGCGAAAGGGGAGCCACGTCCCTTTCTTTTTGAAGTAATTAAGTCTCTGGAGGTTGCAAGGTCTCAAAAATGTGCTCCAGTGTTGATCTGCAAACTTCTCGAATGCAAAAGCTTGATAAATATGATATGTCCCTGTCTCCTGATTAATTTCCCTCATGTTATTCTAAATTTCAGTGGATCACAAAATGAGAAATGATCTTTTTTGATTATTATACTGTAATGTTTTTATTGTTGGATTTGTGATGTTTTTTTTTTAGTTAAGTTAAGGTCACAATGTGTGTTAACTGTGTTCAGATGAAGACATTTTCCACATTCATTTTAAGATTATAAACTTAATGGATAATGTCCTGCCAGATTTTTTGTTTTGTTTTGTTTTGTTTTTTTTTTGTATCTTAATGAATTGACTTTTTTTATATTTTTTTTATGGTGTTTTTTATTAATTTATTATGTTGTGGTGGAGTTGTTTTTTTTTTTTAGTTATTCTCAATTAAATTGAACTTGTGTATTAAATAAATTCAGTGCACACAGACTGAAGTAGTTTAAATCTTTGGTTCTTTTAATTGTGATGATTTTGGCTCATATTTAACAAAAACCCACCAATTCGCTATCTCAACAAATTGGAATACTTTGTAAGACCAATAAAAAAAAACATTTTTAGTGAATTGTTGGCCTTCTGGAAAGTATGTTCATTTACTGTACATATACTCAATACTTGGTTGGGGCTCCTTTTGCTTTAATTAATGCCTCAATTCAGCGTGGCATGGAGGTGATCAGTTTGTGGCACTGCTGAGGTGGTATGGAAGCCCAGGTTTCTTTGACAGTGGCCTTCAGCTTATCTGCATTTTTTGGTCTCTTGTTTCTCATTTTCCTCTTGACAATACCCCATAGATTCTCTCTGGGGTTCAGGTCTGGTGAGTTTGCTGTCCAGTCAAGCACACCAACACCATGGTCATTTAACCAACTTTTGGTGCTTTTGGCAGTGTGGGCAGGTGCCATATCCTGCTGAAAAATGAAATCAGCATCTTCAAAAAGCTGGTCAGCAGAAGGACGCATGAAGCGTTCCAAAATTTCTTGGTAAATGGGTGCAGTGACTTTGGTTTTCAAAAAACACAATGGACCAACACCCAGCAGATGACATTGCACCCCAAATCATCACAGACTGTGGAAACTTAACACTGGACTTCAAGCAACTTGGGCTATGAGCTTCTCCACCCTTCCTCCAGACTCTAGGACCAAATGAAATACAAAACTTGCTCTCATCTTAAAAGAGGACTTTGGACCACTGGACAACAGTCCAGTTCTTCTTCTCCTTAGCCCAGGTAAGACGCCTCGGGAGTGGCTTAACAAGAGGAATATGACAACTGTAGCCAAATATCTTGACACGTCTGTGTGTGGTGGCTCTTGATGCCTTGACACCAGCCTCAGTCCATTCCTTGTGAAATTCACTCAAATTCTTGAATCTATTTTGCTTGACAATCCTCATAAGGCTGTGTTTCTCTCGGTTGGTTGTGCATCTTTTTCTTCCACACTTTTTCCTTCCACTCATCTTTCTCTTAACATGCTTGGATACAGCACTTTGTGAACAGCAAGCTTCTTTGGCAATGAATGTTTGTGGCTTACCCTCCTTGTGAAGGGAACAGCAAGCTTCTTTGGCAATGAATGTTTGTAGCCTAGTGAACCAAACTGAGAGACCATTTTGAAGCCTCAGGAAACCTTTGCAGGTGTTTTGAGTTGATTAGCTGATTGGCATGTCACCATATTCTAATTTGCTGAGATAGTGAATTGGTGGGGTGGATGTGAGTCAAAATCATCACAATTAAAAGACCAAAGACTTAAACTACTTCAGTCTGTGTGCGTTGAATTTAGTTTCACAATTTGAGTTGAATTACTGAAATAAATGAACTTTTCCACAACATTCTAATTTATTGAGATGCACCTGTATATTATTTTACCTTACTAAATTATTTCATTTAGGTTTTTAAAGATCTGATGAGGTAGAAATAGCTTTAAAAACTAGTCTTATAGAACCTTTATATTATATTAAAAACGTTGAGTAAAAAGAATTAAAATAATACATACAACAGTATATGTTGTTTACATTTTATGTAATAACATTTATTAAATTCAATAAATATTTAAAAATATAAATACTTTTGCACCATAGTAATGAGAAAGGATTTATGTTATTTAATTTACTTATTTTTTTAAATCTTTCTTTTGGGCTGAAACGTAAAAAAAAAATTAAATAAGGTTATAAAAGGAAAGTGAACAATAATCAGGGACAGTCAAGCTTCTCAAAAGATCAAAAAGCATCATAAAAGTGCTGCAAAATCCATCAGAACTCTGGAATCTAATTTGTGTATTCCCACATTCAAATTTTGCATATCAAGATGCAAAGTTTGAGGTTTAATGATGGTGGATGCTGTTGATTTTTCAGTGCCTTCTAATCAAATATGCAAAATTCAAATACTAGTGAACCTTTCCTTTTCAGGTAGAGGCAGTGAAGGAGATGCTTTATCAGATAGAGGAGACCTACCTGAAGAAGAAGGCACTGAGAGCCACCAGACAGCAAAAGGCTAAAGAGAAGAAAGCCCTGAAAAAGCTGTCCCTTAGGAGTCCCACCACACCACCCCAGGGCCAACTGAATGAAGTAACCGACCCTCAACCCAGTCATCCAATAAGTGAGCACCTACCGCCACCCCACAAACACTTATCTTCTGCCAAAAAGTAGGACACTCCACCGGGCCATTACTCCACCCTCAGAGAAATAAATGGGCTTTGCAGGCGAACCATCACTCAGATCTGTCTTTTCTCAAATCATCCCACATTCATTTTACGACACCCTCCTCCACACAAGAAAACCCCTTCCTCACATGAATGTACCTATACATTGGGTTGATATATATATATATATATATATATATATATATATATAATATATATATATATATATATATATATATATATATATAGAATTATTGTAAAATTATAATAAAATATTATACTAATATCATCAATTATTTCTAAATCATGAATTAAATACAGTGCAACAAATATTACCATGATGTTTTTAATGTTTAACAATTACACTTAAAAAAATGTTTTTTTAAATAAATATTACAAACTCTCTCTCTCTCTCTCTCTCTCTCTCTCTATATATATATATATATATATAAATATTATTAATGTTAATTTATCGTCATTATACGTGTAATTATCTTCATTTTACGTCATAATCTAATACTTTTTAATTATATGGTACTTAGTAAGGGCCTTATTTTCTTTAAAGGAATAGTTCACCTAAAAATGAACATTTGCTGAAAATGTACTCACCCTCAGGCCGTCCAAGATGTAGATGAGTTTGTTTCTTCAAAACAGATTTGGCGATATTTAGTATTCAACACTTGCTCACCAGTGGATCCTCTGTAGTGAATGGGTGCCGTCAGAAGTGAAAACAGTTCTAAACAAATATGGCAGTGGATTTTGACATGAAAAGACAGCAGGGGATTTTTTTTTCATTGTATATTATGATTTATGGATTTTTTTTAGCCATAAGTGACTGTTTAAAGTTAAATAATCTTGATGCAGTTTTTATTACAAACTTGCAGCTTTTCACTTCACAAGACGTTAACTGATGTACTGGAGTCGTGTGAATTACTGATGTTTTTATCAGCTGTTTGGACTCTCATTCTGACAGCACCCATTCACTGCAGAGGATCCAGTGGTGAGCAAGTGATGTGGTGCTAAATTTCTCTAAATCTGTTCTGATGAAAAACGAACTCATTTATATATTTGTTTGGATGAGGGTGAGTACTTTTTCATCATTGGTTTTCAATTTGGTGTGTACTTTTTATTTAAGTTGTATGTTTTTTGTGAATTTTTTTTTTAAGAAAAAGATAATTTCTTTTGACCTGAGAAAATTGATGTTCTTGAACACTACAAATGCACCACAAGCTTCAACAGAAAAAGCAAAACCAGCATGTCAAGACTAAAAAACACATCACTGATGCATGACTATATTATTGTTTGCAGGGGAGTTAATGGTCTGAATTCACAGGTTACAGTCGGAGGCGGAGGAGGATTGATCAGGCGCTTCAAAACACAAGGAGTAAACACATACACACAAACACACACACCAAAGGCTCCGTCACTCGAGTGCTGGGTGAAGATTGATCGCTCGCACGCACACAACAGGGGTCCCGCGGGGAGGTGGGGGGGTGTTTTCAGCCATCCAACCTTATTGACAGCTGTGGAAATCTCTATGCACACACACACACACACACACACACACACACACACAATGCTGATTCATGTAAGTCCTTGAGCTTTGCAACATACAGTACCAGCAATCTCCGTTAGCCAGGACCCAATTATAGACAGTCCCAAACTATAGTGCTTAGCCCTGAGTTTCTGACGCTCCCGTCCAGTGTCTTTAGGCAATTAGGAGGCTTTGCTCGAGTCTGCACGGTACCGGTCAGCAATTAGTGCGTATTCATTTCAATACATTAATGGCGTTCATCGAGTGAGGTGAGAAGGGAGGACATTTGCATCGCACACTATCGGCAAGTTGTAGAGATTAATTACCATCACATGTTTTCTAAATAGTAAACAGTTATTGTAATCCAGTGTTGCATGTAAAATAAGTAGAACTCACTGCACAGCAGCATCACTATAAAGAGAATACGTGATGCTGTTTTCGGTGGTGTTTAGATTGTGTAATGATGTTCCTGAACGCTGTGGATTTTGATAAAACACGCTAAACGTGTGCTGATCCAGTTTTCGCTCATGTAAGCAGCTCGGGTGTTACATCATTATATACTACAGTTGTGATTGAAGTATTTCCGTCCACAGCTTGAGAGGAAAGATTTTAAATTAAAAAGGAGATGAGAGAGTTTTGCTCACATCTATTTCCCTAAAAAAAATAACCGGCGCTCTGTGGTTCACATGATAAGCTATTAAGTTTCTATAACTAGCATGCTGTTTCTGCAGGAAAAACATAGATGTGGGTCTCATTAACACACACAAACACACACAGGTGCTAAGAAAACAGTTTTCTAGGTTTTTTGTTTCTCATTTACATTAGTCGTATTAAAGTAACATTTAGTAAACATCCTTATGTGCATAATTTGGTCTTAATTTAATAAAATCAAAAAGCAGCAAATGATAAAATGATAACGTTCTTATAATGTTGGCAACTGATAAGGCTTTTAGATCTCTATGATATTCTGGTCTCTATATATGATTTTAAATGAAATTAATACCTTTATTCTGTAAGAACATGTGCATCAAAAGTTATTTAAAATGTTACAAACTATTTCTCATGCAAATAAATGCTATTATTATTACCTTTCTATTCATCAAAGAATCTTGTTTCCGGAAAAATATTAAAATATAAATTATTTTTGACAATGGAAATTAAATGTTTTTGAGTACCAAATCAATAATATAGAGATTTCTGAAGGATCTCTAAAATTGTAATATTATTTTTACAGTATTATTGTTTGATTAAATAAATACATGCATTATCGAGCAGGCAAAAACTGTACATCAAATCACTATACATATACTCTACATTAAATGAATAATAATATTTTACAATTTTAAAAAAACATTTAAATGTTAAATATGTAAATATTAAGAATACATTTTTACAAAAATATTAGCAAATTGATTAAGTGGTATTCACATGCTATAGAATATACAGCCTCTTATGTAATAAGAGTGTTGCAATGCAACAAACATAATTTATTATGTGGTATATTTTTTTTATTACTTATTTCAAAATGTGAAAAATCCATATATTCTAGATTCATTACATGTAAAGTAAAACATTTCAAAAGTTTTTTTGGTTTTTAATTTTGATGATTAGAGCTTCAGCAAGGTCTGAAACTGTTTGCCTGGAGGCAGGTATAAAAGTGCTAAACTACAGTATATGATAAATATCTACAGAAATAAACAAGACGTAGGTGGAATGAATACGTGGAGAAACTCGCAACATTAAAATAAGGAACCTTAGTATATAGAAGCAGATGGCAAGACTATAAAATATACAGTAGTCAGAGAAGAAGACGATGAACTTGGCTGACAGATCCTGGTGTGTGGAAGGAGGTGCTGGTTTTGCTGTGATTTCAGAAGGGATAAACTGTTTGCTCTGAGCCCAAAAGAGCATGCAGGTAAACATTTCTCCTGCCAAGTTTTTTTTTTTTTTTTTTTTTCCCACAAGTAAAAAGTTGGGAAATCTTTCTGATCAAATACAGTGAACACAGAAATGCTGCTGTGGTTAGAACTAGGGGGACTGAAGCAGCACAATGTCCATTTTTCCCTTTCTCTCTCCTTCTGTCCCCGTCTCTCATTTGTGAGAGGAAAGGCAGAGACAGGTGTGAATCTCTCACTGGAGTGTGGAGTACAAAATCAGATCTGAGCCCGTCTCCTTCCGAACTATTCCACAATCAGAACAAACAGGGTTCTTCAGAAGAACTTCACTCTGTGTGGAAATAGGCTAGCCCCTGTTCTCAAGCTGTCGAGAAACATTTAAAAGGGAATGGTTTAGCAGGAGACCGTTCAACATCAAACCATCATGCCATATTTAAACTATTAGAGACAGATTAAAGGAATCCAAAAAAGAAACTTGTCAATTTTTACTCACCCTCACGTCATCCAAAACTCATATGACTTTCACCCTTCTGTGGAATTCTGAAGGAGATATTTCCAAGAAAGTTCACACAGTCAAACTCCAAAAGTTTTCAGTCTTCTGAAGTTAAATAATAGCTTTGTGTGAGGAACAGGCCATCATTGAAGACATTAGGCTTAATATGCAAAAGAATGGGCAAATCTAAAATACTCCTTAAGAGTATTTACAGCTGATAATAATGACAAAGTCTGCATGCATCACAAATTACTGAGCCAATACAGAATTCAAAATGAGAATAAAAAAGTTATAACAGTTAAAATTCCTGTCATAATTCACAACAACAGTAACAAAAACATAATAGGTCTACAAAATCTTCACACACAGCTATTGCATGGCTTCAGAAGACATAGAATAATGCGAATAAGTCATATGGACTATTTTAATGGTGTACTTTTGGATTTTGACAGTCCACGGTCACCATTTTCTCTCATTGTACAGCAGCTTTGACATTCTGCAAGAACATATTTCGTGTTCAAGGATGAAAGCCATTTAAATGCAATTCTGGTTGTCTATTCCTCTAAGGTTTTTGGTATTGTTAACTTTTAATGATCCGTTTTCTACAATAGATGTATAGCCTAAGATCAGAGAACTTGGGGAGGAAGGGGGGGGGGGGGGTTTCTTTTGGCTTGATGATCACTGAGAAAAATTGACCCTCAACCAATTTATATCAGGATAAAAGAGCAGTGTATTATCAGAAACCAGACTTCCACGTGAACTTGAGTGAATGAATGTGATTTGGAGACACGACTTTTAGTTACATTCATATCTCATACAGCAGGGTTATGATCAAAGCAGGCATTGCTGAATTATGTAAGGGGTTTCCCAGTAAATCGGCTGAAAAAGGGTAATACTTCAGTTTTACAGCTCAGTTGTTGTAAATTAAAGCCACTGGACGAGATTTATTACAGTTTTGACTAATATTACCTTTTCATTGCAAAATCATAAAGTCGTTTAAATCTATAAAAAACAAAATGCCACGCAAACAGGAAAAACGAGAAGCTAACGGTTATATTACTCCAAGAAAATGAAACTCTCAAGCATTTAAAACATGAAATATGGCAGTATTTACGGTTATATAGAATATTAAAGTGTGGAATGCATCTAATTAAGATTTTCATGATACCTGCAGCATTTATCCTTCTATGCAAACCATCAAAAAAAAAAAAAAATTGTTTTTTCCTGTGACCTTTAGCTTGTACTTCAGCAACTGTGCTTTGTTAATGGGATGAGGTATTTGTAGCACTGAAAAAATGAACAATTACAGCTTATTACGCCTCTCCTCTGCACGAACTATTGATCTTGTGCAATTTTACACTCTGAAATGCCCGCCTGCAGAACATGACGGAAATTAGACTTTCTAATTATTTCCTCAAACAAAAGGGACGAGTTTGAATCCTCTGCTGGAGTTTCTTCACCGAGTCTCGAAGTAGCATCTTTGAAGACACAAACAGGAGATTCAGAAGACATAAACAGGCGTCTCTTGGTAATCTGAAAGAAGGCGCAGGGTGGCAGTTATTTAAATTGTCTCAGACTGCACCAGCGCCGTCGAATTATCAATGCTCAATGCCAAAAGAGTGGATGGAAATGGCGGTACAAAGGTTTTGCGTGTGCATATCGCACATGACACGCAGCAAGCTGCTATAGCTGGGTAGTAGCTGTCTGTACTCTGGATATCAAAAGGATTTATTTAATAGTCACTCTCCAGAGGCAGCATGTTACATCTTTATGATGCTGACTGAATTTTCAAGGTTACGTTTTTAATGCTCGTTAGATGAGGAGGAAGATTCCGAAAATATATTTAATTGGACGCATTTATGAGGCGCACTCTGATTTTGTCTCCCGGAGACCGAACAAACTCATTCTCTGAAACTTCAAGAGCCGACTGAATTTCAGAGGAAAGCCGTTTTGGGCTACAGTCATTATCGCTGCCTTGTGAGAGTTAACGTGGTGTGCGCTCATTCGGGAATAATCAGAGTCCTTTGAACATAAGGAACACTTCAACGGAATTCCTGCACAGGCAGTTAAAGCAAAGAAAGGACTTATGGTAAAACAGTGAATGCATGTGAGGAATGGGGGCGCTATTCAGCAAAAGGAAGATAGATGTTGGCACCTTGGCCCCAACCCAACGCGGCAAAATTTGGCTAGTTAGCACGGACCAGTTAGCCCCTGCTGGTTAGATACTGTAACTACACCATTTGTCAAGTCCATATTTCCATAAAATTTTCATTAGTCATTTAGATTTACCCATTTAATATTTAAATTGAAAATAATATGAAATTGTACTTTTTATATGTAAGATTATTAATAATAGCCTACTTTTTAGTGCAAAATTATGTAGTCCAAACCATACAGTAGATATGTAAAGGCAGATTCGATTGCACATTTGACTGATCCAGACATGTTGACGTGTCCATCTTGCAATGATTGCTTACCTTTAAAAATCAATGAGTTTTCCAACATGCCACAACATTGCACAGCATCTGTGTGTAAAAACCACCAAGATTATGATTCCTAAAGAAATAGGAAAATTTTTCATAGGTTTGAATATCTTGGTTTGTGTTTTTACATGTTTAACCATATTGAAACTATGGTAATTTTGTGTGTGTGTGTGTGTGTGTTGGCCAATGCCTTGTATTGTGTTAGTTTAGCAAAATCATGCACATAACTATGGTTGCAGATGCCGTCAACTTGCTCATATGAAACCAACATGCATGCAACTAGATTTTCGTGAGGTCCTGCACCAGCTGAGCCCAAAATGACTGGAAATTCTAACAGATGACTTTGAAGTATTCTCTTGCTAAGAGAGAAGTCTCTACATTGCCCTTCATTCTTTTCCCATTATCACTAGAGACTCACCTGTGATGAGATCTGCAACTGGAAGCCTGGAGCTCATTGGGATACATCATCAATAAATCATTAGTCTTTTTGTAGAGGAAAACTCGCAGCATTCTAATGAGAGGTTACTTACTCAATCCTCAGTCCCACTACACACAAACCAACAGCTTCTTATAGCTATTTGTACTCGGCCTTCACAAGCATCTGTGCACTAATGCATCATTTAGCTGTGCTTTTCTTCTTTATTGATTCCACACTGCATGCAAAGGAGAGAAACATAAGGAACTAAGTTGGTATACTAACAAACTTGTCTGATGTCCTAAACACCCTCCTAGAAGAGTTCCATTGCCCTTCGTTATCTTTGGCCAATGCGAAATGATCTGTTGCTTCAGAGCTACGAAATCTTCTTGGATGCATTTGTAACTGGCTTTTAGTGTGGTCAAGTGTTGTGCCATTTGCTCACCAAAACGCAGGTGTAAATGAGCCTTAGGTTACAAGTTTCCAGTGGCAGGTAGTCAACAACAACTGCTTGTTTCGGTTCTCTGGTTAGCTTTGATAAGTGTGATATGATGAAATTCTGACATCGGAGTTTGTATCAGACACATTTCATGTTGCCATATGTGAGTGGAGCTCCTGAGGCTTTTCTCCACACTAGAATGATGTAAGCCCTGTGTAGACCCTGTTGGCCTTGTTAGCTTGTATCCTAAACTCATCCTGTCTTAGCCTGGATATTCGAGCAAAAATTCATCTTGGCTCCTGATGACTGGTAAAACAGAATGAGCTAATAATCCAGAACAAATCTGGACAGAAACAAAATACAAAACTAATGCTACTTCACATCTTTGTTTGCACCTCAGGTCAGGTCATCTTTGCTGTATTAAATGCTCTTTCAAACTTGCTTTGAGGAGAGAGCCAAGCTCAGGGCAGTGACCTGGTCTTGTCTATGAAATGCTCTCTGAGTAGGACGCAACCGAGAACAAAGGGCCTGTACTTGCCTATTCAACGATAAATGAGGCATTCATTGGCTTTGAAGTAGAGGAGAGGCAACTATAACAAGAAAATCAAGACCTCTGTTTTCCTTTTTTGATATTCCTGGCCTTTCTTTGCCTCAGGATACTATTCAGCATCTACACCTTTAGTTAAAGGAAACAGAAGCTGGCTGTAGTGCCGGAGCACAGCTGCGTTAATACAACAAAAAAAAAAAAAACAGTATTCTGCTTTGAAGAAAGAAAAAACAAGTAAGGTCTTCTGGTGCAATAATGAGGACTCTTGAGTGGCACAACAGATTGGCTTAAGACTGGACAGAGCTGCTTAAATGGGTCATGATTTGTGTATTTGGTGTAATGAAATGTGTTTTTGTGGTTTAAAGTTAAAATATATATATATATATTATTTTCCATACTGTACATTATTGTTTCTCCTCTATGACTCGCCTTCTGAAATGTGTCGATTTTTACAAAGCTCATCATTCTGAAAAGCGAGGTGTACGCTGATTTGCCAGCTATCCAGTCCGTTGTGATTGGGCGAATACCTCAAGTGTGTGACGGAAATGTTACGCCCCTTACCATACTGTGATGCCATGTGTCCCGGCGCGACCAGACAAAACAAATAAAACGCATTACAAACGTGGCATTTTTTGCATCCAGTGGGGACATAATTACTGATTATAATGACTTAAACTGTCTTTTTACATGTTGCGTTGCGTATTGCGCTGTGTAAACAAAACCGAGTCAGAAGCACCAGACTGTCCTTGCAATTGGAATTGCTCCACTTTATAGAAACAGACACTGGCATCGTAGGCTACTCTCACAGGAAACAGTACTTGTCCTCCGCAAAATGCGCTGCACACATCTGAATATTTTGGTTGAACTGTTCTATAACAGTGTTGTAAATACAACTTAACCACTGATTGCTAGTTTTGGGAGGCCAAACAAAGTAGCTTTGCTTTCACAACGAAACACACAGTATCTCCACAACATGGCACCACCAACAAAAGCGAGAATAAAAGTCACGCCTTCTTTCTTTGCGTGAACATTTGGGCGGCGTTATGCAAATCTTCCCACATTGTGACGTAGATGTGGGGGCGTGTTAGAACGAGCCGTTTTAGGTAGGAGTGGTTGACTCTTAACTTTTATAAAGAATATTTCTTTGGATTTGAGACTTTAGTCTTTGCAACTTTACAGATCTTTTTTATGCACCAAGAGCTTGTAACACTCCAAAGAGAAAGGAAAAGTTGAAATTGCATCATATGACACCTTTAAGCCTTCAAATCTATTGTTTGATGGGTTGAAAAAGTGTCAATGCATAATGATTAGCCTATTTGATGCTTTTAGACTCGAAGATCCATATTGGTCTTCATAAGTTTCTTCAGAAGTCCATAGGTAAATCTGCAAGTGATGCCATCAGCTCTTCTGTCAAACAGCTGTTTTGCCGCATCACAGTTATGTTTGAGAAGCTTCTGTCAATGACATGTTTAAAGACCAAAGAGACATGTGACTCACATCACCCATAATGGCTCTCAAACAATCTGGGATCAGATCCAAATACATTGAACTATCATTTCTGTTGACAACAAATGGCACAAGCATAGTTCCACATTATCTGTACATGCACAGGCAGATGGAAATATAGTATAGACCTAAATACATATACTTTGGGCTTTAAGGAATAGTTCACCCAAAAATGAACATTTTGTCATTTACTCACCCTCATGTCGTTCCAAACCTGTATAAATTTCTTTTTTATTTGGAACAACATTAGGGTGAGTAAATGATGGCAAAATGTTCATTCTACTATTCCTTTAAGGCCCAGATACTTTATTTACTGTGTGCTGCTCAGTCTTGCTCATGGCTTTCAAAGTACATTGACAGCGATTGTGGATGAACACTTTCATAATGTGGACTACAGTACCTAGTGGACTCACTCGTACATGCTCTGTCATCCACACAGACGAAAAAAAAAATTGGCCTGGATGTCACATCAGTAAAATGCGCCGATTTCGAAAAAAGTCCTTGAGACTCAGTGGAATGTATAGTTTGGGCTTTAGTTTATTGCGCAAGATAGGAAAAATGTTTTGCAGTGTTACATTCTCACCTGAGATCCATTTCAAACAGATTCCTCATACAAAAAGCTGTTTTCAAACAGACAAGAACACAAAGGCTTTAGGCTTCTTTTATTGATCAAGAATAAATGAAGTCACCTTCAAAAGTAGTCAAACCAATGACATAAAACCACCCACTCCAAACAAATCTGCAGTAGGCAAAGACATTATATAAATCCCTTTTACAGACAAACGTGAAACATGAATACATTTGTGACATAAGTGCAGTGACTACAAAATGGTACAAGCAACGGAGACAAACTATTATTAGTATGAAAATCACAAAGAGGAAAAATACAATATTTACACTTAAATATAGATAGAAGGAAAGATTTACATATAGAAGTGATTCTGGAGAATAAATATAGCAGGCTGACCGCAACAACTCTCTTTTGACTTGTAGAAACCAATACCCTAAATCAACAATAAAAATCACTTCTAAAAGTATGCAAAAACATAAGGCCGCTCGTTTAAACCAGACCTTACTGTGACAGCTTTTTGAATTTCCTAGAGCTAGATGTGTATAGCTTTATAAAAGCTGAAACTAGATTAGTTTACATTAGGGCCTAGCTTGTAAAACATTAAGAAATACTTTCAGTGGTTAATAACTGTGTGAAAACTCTACCCTACCCTGATCTAATAAACATCAGAACATGTCAGTCATAAATGTCTCTTATGTTAATTAAATGTGCCCGGACATTGACATCAACACAAGCCGTCCTTCATTTGGTGGGGTTCTGGACCTGTAAATTAAACCCAGGTGGGGGGCTTGGGCTGGAGGCATCGGCCGGACATGGTACCATAGTGTGGAAATTAATTGCAACACTGGATGCAAAGTTCAGAACAGATGAGTTGTGGATCGGCTGAAGGTATGATACTTCCTCTCAAAGGCGGAGGACAGGTTGATCATGGATGGGGAATGAACAGCCTGGAAAAAGAAAATGTAATATAGCGATGAAAAGAGAGTTTTAGGGTTATTCTAGGTTATTTCCATTCCAGTCTGTAATTAGTTTAAGACTCAAGAGTGCTGAATTGTAAATGGTGGATGTGTTAACCTTTGGTGCATTTTCATACCCAGAAGACCTTGTTAAAGATTCAATGCAGAGTCGCAGTGTTGGTTGAAGCTATAATGCACTTAGGGCTCTTTTTACAAACTATTCATACTGGAGTCTAGGAGTGGGCGGTATGAGCTTAAAAAAAATATAACAAATCATGGTGAGAGTGATTTTATAACACATCATCATAATACCATGATAGAATAAAAATAGTTTAAATTTCAAATTTTAAAGCTTGGATGCAATCTAAAAGCTTATTCATAAAAATTAAATCTGGCATTACTATGAAAACAATTTCACATTATGTAACATGAATTACAAGACAACTAAAAACAGTAAAAATAAAAATATAAAAACTGATCAATCTAACCCCAAATTCTGATTAGCTGAGCTCAACAAGTTTTTGTAAAAGCAACCAAGAATTGAACAAGATGAGCTGAATTTATATTGAATTTGCACATGAACTGACTTCTATAATAAATGTGTCAAGATGACATTTCTACAATCACATGGAATGAGTGTTGCTTTATTTTTTAATCGTCTTTTAGAGAAAAACCATCCTTTAAAGTGAATAAAATACAAAATATTCAATACAAATAAAGTTTGCATAAAAACGTGGGGCAAATCTTTGAAAAAGTATAACATTAACCTATGAAATATACATGCATATATAACCTGATAACATTTTGGAACAATTAAGATTTTTAAAAAAATATATTTACATTTTACTTTATTTTTTTTTTAGATAATTTGCTTTAACAGTGCATTAATATTCCTTATTTTTTTACATTTCCATCAACAGTTTTTACTCTCATTATTTAACAGTCATGATGATGCACCATTTACATCTCGTCTTCATTATCAAAATCTTTTTCCAATCAACATTTTATCAGTAAATTTGTTAAAGAGAATATATTTAGTGTCACACCGCCCTTCCCTGCTAAAGTCTACATAACTACAGCTGATCTTTATGGGTTTAGGGTAGGAACTAATCATTAAACAGCGTTGAGATTATCTGTCTTTTGAACAAAAGCCAATGTTGAGCCTTTTTTTAAATGTAAGTGTTTTCGGAGAACCCTGAGATTCACAGGTTTTTGTGGGAGTTTATTCAAAAGGGGTGAGAAGAGGTGAGGAGAGAAATCCATGTTAATGATATTGACTTTACAAGCACACTGTGGTAAGAATGCACACGGTTGACCCTTGTTAAGTGTTTACCATTCAGAACCGACAGCGTTACCCGAAGGAGCGTGTTAACCTCCATGCAGAGGATAATACTGTATTCTTCCCTTTAAACAGAGATGTGAGGGTGAAAAGGTGGTTAGCAAACCACAAACCCAATTTCATTTGTTTTACTCTTACTCACAGATGTAACAAGCACTAGGCTGCTTTCACACACGCACACCAATAATCCTATTACTTAGCATTGCTTAATAAGAGTTAAGGTGGCCTTGCACTGCCATTGGAGGCCTCGAGATCAATAAAGGCGGCCAATGGCAATGAGGGGAAAAAAGCTATATGATGAATTGCCTCGAGTGTGCTAAACGAAACATTAAAACGCTACAAAACGCACACGCTCCAGTATACGGATGATAGTTAATGGGATCAAATTCGAAATAGGAGACAATTTACAGCTGTCACGCCCATAGATCATGCCAGTACCACAGTAAACATGAGATTTATGGAAAAACGCCACAGTAACAATTTCATCTTTATATAAGAGCCGTCATTATACTGAGAACTATAGAACTATAAAAGCATCTGATATCTCATATTTCACCCGACATAAATGATCTGATGTCAATGTTAAAGGGATGCTTCACTACAAATAAGGATAATTGTGTCATCATATTACGTCACACTTTTTTTGTTGGAGCAAACTGAAAAAAATATTTATTATTCTATGGAAATTTTGTTTTTATCTGAATAAGTTGGATGACAATTTTTTTTTTTTGAGTGAATTAATTTTTTTTTTTTTTTTTATGTCAAGCATGGAACACAAAAAGCCACATTTTGAACACTTTTCCATATAATGAAAGTGAATGGGGAATGAAATGAAGTATTCTAAAAAAGACTGTTATTATAAACCAGTATTATAATAGACAGTATTATAAACCATTTCATATGACTTATACTACAGTTAAAATGAAGTAATATAAAAGTTCTGAGCAAGAAACACAAATTTAAGTCATTTTCACAGTTTTCAGAGTTGCTGTTAACTAAAACTATTACAGATAACGTATTGGCTGTTTATTAGTACTTATAAAAGCACATATCCTTCATGACCATATTCTACATCCTTAATCCTACCCAATACCCAAACAACTACCTTACTAATTATTAATATGCAGCAAATTAAGAGTTTATTGTGGCAAAGGTCATAGTTAATGGTTTGTTAATCTCGAGAAGTTTAAATTCTTAATATATAAAAAAGCTAAATTAAATAATTAAAAAGAAAACCACAATAAAATTATTCAAATGTAAATTAAAATTAAATTCATAATATTAATAAAATCTATAATTTTACACTAATAATTCTAAAATAAAGTTACATTTGAAGACTTGACATTGATATGATGTGGCCACATGACGCACATTCATCAATCACAGCGTGGCAAGTGCAAAAAAAAAAGCTAAATTTCTATGAGATTATAGCTTCTGCGTATAAATTGGGTGAGGATAGGTTGTCAATTTCATTTCAGTTACTATTATGGAGCTTTATTTGTCATTTGATGGATCCCCTTTCACATTCACGATGGGAAAAATAGTGTGGTACTAGTAAATTTCTCAACTTCCTTAAAGTCATTCTTAGAGAGGCTAGCATGAGGGTGAGTAAACAACATTATTTTCATTTTTAAGTGAATTCTCCCTTTTAAACCAGTCCTCAGATTATCTATAAATGAGTGCCACCATACCCATCCGTGAGGTAGTGAATTAGTGTCAACACCTTCACCAGATATGTGTTAGTGAGTCAAGAGGCAGAACTGCTGTGCTCACATTTAAGAGTCCTACAGGAGACTTTCTACTGCCTCGGGGACCCAGGGAACCTGCGCTGCGGCTCGGGGGGCGCCAGCAGCTCTCGGCACGGAGCTACGGGCTGGGCCGCTGGGAGGGACAGGATGGAGGGTCTGAGCTGGGTTTTGGGAGCCGCGGGTTCATCAGCCCTCTCTGGACTGCATGGAGTGCGGACACACACCGGGACCCTGGGCCGCGGGGCATGGTCCAGAGAGTTTGACCGCTGAACCACTGCACTTTTAATAGAGCCCGTCAGACTGAACGTAGAGGCAGAACGAGACATCTACACTCACACGGAGGGAAGAGAAAAAGAGATGGCGCATTAACCTCATCTTGCTCCGCCTCTACGTCACACGCCTTCAGAATCATTCACTTTAAAATTGAAAGAGGAAGTGAAAAATTTGATCGTGATCTCGGGATTTCTCAGATATTTAGAAGTGCATGAATCACCTTAAAGAAAAAGGTAAAAATATCCCTTTTCAAATGGAGCAAAGAGCACAAGACCCCTGATGCTGCAGGAAGGAACTCATGAGTGAATGACCAAAGCAAACTGCGAGTCCTCTGAGAGGGAAATGCAAGCCAACTGAATTGGCAAGTAATACTGAAAAGGTTCAAATGTAGAAAATGAGATTAAATGTGCAATTTGACTGTATGAGGGATTTGAATTCATGCAAATGCCTGTTTAGACCAAGTGTGATGTGAGTGAATGACACAAGTACGCAATATTTGAACAATTTGTGTGGCAAAATTATTCTTTACAGTTCAATGAATACAGTCATCATTCTCTGGGGAGGTGCCTGTATAAAAAAACAGATCATTTTGGTTTAATATTTTGGATTCAAGGCTTATTCACACCAAAAGTGAAAATTTGCCACAAAAAAGATTTTCAATGGAAACAATGCACTCCCTATGAACCTATTCACACGTGACAGAATGATTTTCAGAGAAACAGAAATGTTTTTTTCCTTTGTTCGACAGAAGAAAAGCACCTGCCAATAAGCTTTTAGGTCATGTGTCTGGGAGTGGTATTCACTGGTCTCACAGTGTACACATACAGTATATACGATCCTTAAAAAGTTTATGGCAAGCATTGTTTTTTTAAAGAAATTAATACTTTTCTTTAGCATTAAATCGATCAAATGTGCTAGTAAAGGCATTCACATTAGGGCCTTTCGCACCGCTTCAGTTCCAGAACTAAATGTACAGTACTAAGGTACTGGGACGATTTTGCGCGAACTATTTCCCAGTACCATTTAAAGGGTTGCATTCGCACCGACAGTGTGTACTAGGACATGATGTAAGCCGGTCGACAGTGATGTCATTTGTGCACGACGTTCACCAACGTTAACAACAGGAGGATGGAGGACGCTGTGATCGGAGCTACAATATGTTTTTGTTGCGTCTCGCGGGTTTCACAATAATGGACATGGAATGTCGACGTATACATAAAGCGATTAAAAGAACAGAAAGGAGGACTAAAAATCTCCAACTACAACTGGCAGTGCTACATTTGCTACAAGTGCCAGCACTTCAGCATCTGTATATTTATCGCTTTTCGTCATACTTGCGAAATAAGTTGACAATGTTTACAGTGTGTTACACAGCGTTTAAATCATGGCGGGTGAGGGCGTTTTCAAATGTGTCTGGCTAATCAATGTCTACTTATGTCACGGATAGTACCAGTTGTGCTGGTTAGACCCTGCTCCAGAGTAGGAGCTAATTTGGTTCTCGAAAAAGGCAGTCCGGTACTAAAATCACACCCAGTTCCTGCGGTGCGAAAATGCCCAAAAGTGGGTAGTTCCACAATTAGTTCTGGTACTATGAAAAGGTTCATGCGGTGCGAAAGGCCCTATTGTAACTAAATTCTGTAATTTTGAACATTCAAGCAACACTGATAATACTAAATATTTCTTGAGCACCCAATCAGATATTAGAATGATGAAGGATCATGTGACTCTGAAGACTGGAGTAATGGCTGCTGTAAATACAGCTTTACTTGTTTTTAAAAGTATTAAAACAGAAAACAGTTATTTTACATTATAATAAATGTTCATACTGTTATTGTTTTTACTATATTTTTTAATCAAATAAATGCAGCCTTGGTCAAAAACAAAAAGTAAATGTTACTTATCCCAAACTTTTGAATGGTAATGTATTAAACTATTTTTGTTTAGTAGTCAATACCAGTGATACCAGTCACATTACATAACCATTTGTTATTTTGTACCAGTTTATATTTTCCAATTCTCCACATTACTTATTATCTTTTATTCATATTTCATTTTATACATAATAAATTAAATTTAAATCAAACAGCTATATATTAGATCAAAATAGCAATACTGTTTTTAACTAAAAACAGTTAACAAAAAAAAAGTTTTGTAAAAAAAAAAAAAAAAATTCTCACAAAAATTCATGTCACTTGTATAGCTGTCAAACTCAGACTTTTTCAGTTTATTCTAATAGTGAATTGCCCTTGAAGGAGCAAAAAGATACATCACATATCGTTGTGTGCTGAAAATGTGTGTGTGTGTTTGTGTGTGTGTGTGTGTGTGTGTAGACTCACAGCAAGTGTGGAGCTGCTGGACGTTCGGCCCATGTGATCGCCATCTAGACCAGGACTCTTGTCATCTGGGGTACCATTGGCTAAAAAGGCCCTCTGGAGAACACGCTTGGGGGTTTTAGTGAAAGAAAATGCTCTTGTGACCTGAAACACAAACGTGCACAATTTGCCTGCGTTTTCTACTTTATGATGTCATTTTCAAGAAAGTGTCCTGAACGTTGACATCAAGACCAAATCGATACTTTCAAGTTCCTCTCCCTACCTTCTTTGACGTTTTTTTGATGGCCCTGGACGCTCGGCTGAGCGTGCTGTCCATGTCCTTTGTGCTCACTTGGACGGAGTCAGGATCGGTGCTCTGAATGAGATCTTCCTGTTTAAAACACAGGGAAATTAAACACACAGCGATACTGCTGGCCTGTCAAAATGCACAGAGAAGCGTCACTGTTCAGCCTTCCAAACAGCTGGGGCTTCTTGATATTCACAGGAGCAGAGAGCGAGTGTGGCTGCATTTCACGCCGGTGACGTGTGGGTAGGTTGCCACCTTATGGCCTGTGGGAGAACTGCAGGCCAGGCGAAATGCATTTAGCCGCAGGGTTTGGTCTGGATGTTTGATTATAAAGGGAAATACAAGCATCTGTCTGCCCGCGCCAATTACATGTGCCGTTTCAGAAGGCCTGGGCGGGAACTGCAGTTCTGCAGCATGAAGATAAAGACATCTGCGTCTGAAGTGTAAAGTTCAAGTACAATTCCACTCTTAATTACATTAATCTGCCTCCCAGTTTAACCACACAGGAGCATCTAATAGGATTAGCCAACACCAAAAGGCCCACACGAACCTCCTAATTTATAGCCACAATAAAAAGAAAGCAGAGCTAATAAAATAAATAATTGAGTTCTGTTCCAGACCTGAGGGGGATGATCTGAGGAGGAAGTGGTCATGTTTCTATGTGTGTGTGTGTGCGTGTCTGCTCACCGCATCAGCTCGGCAAATCGTGTTGGCCACTTGACGACAGAGTGTTTTGAGCCAGGCAGATTTGAGCGTGTCTTCGGCCGTCAGCTGGAAACTGAATAACAGGTTCTCCTGTTCTGTAGGAGGACGTACCACCAGGGCAAAGGCGTTCTGACACTCTGGGAGAGAGATAAATGTGTGAGGTCAGGGATGTGACCTGAAACTAAGGCCTAAATCTAAGTCCAAGGGTAAAAAAAAAGGACAACTGGTGGAGTTTGTACTATACCATCAGTTGGCCACTCTCATAAAATTATGCTCTACATGACCTTTCTGTTTCAAATGCGTGTTTTGATCATCCTGCAGATAAACAATATTCAGTAGGAAACGATGTAGGGCAGGAGTTCATTTTATCCATTGCGATTTGATGGGATCATCACAAGTGCACTACAGGGAAATTAGTTGATTTGAAACATAAAAATGGGTTTCAGAACAAGGAGCTGCACAGATCTGAATCCGAGTCCAATTTCCAGGCAGAGGCATCAATAATGTGCTATTATGGTGTGAAAAATTATTGCCTTCCTGTGTCTTTAGCTCATCAAAATCCAGTAAAGCAGGGCTGAGTGCTATATTAAATATGCACAATATATTCTAAATGATTCTGCTGACAATATAAAATAATTTCTGTGAATATTGCTAGCTAAGATATTATGGGCTTTTATGTGGCCATTGAATTTGGAAGACTGAGGAATCAGATTAGTTTTGTGATTCTTTCATTATCTTATTTGGCATGAAAGTGGAAAACCAGAAGGTTTAATAGCATATCTGCTTAAGACGATAACAAAAACCCTGTTGGACCTGTAAGTTTCATTCATATCTGTGAATCGGTTTCATAAGAGTCAAATCAAAAGTCTTGTTCAATGATATGTTTCCATCCTCATTCAAAAACGCTCATTTTCGTATGCTTTAATAAAACTATGTAAAGGTAAATAATGCAGTTTATAATTATAGATTGCTACATGGGTAAAACTGTATGTGATTAAGACTTGTCATTTCGAAGCTGTTTAAACAAAAATACAATTCCTAAACTACACTGTAAAAAACACGAAAATTACTGTAAAAAATTTAGCTGGCCAATCAGAGCGCACTGCGCTTTTCAGAACGATGAGCTTTGTAAAAATCATTTCAGAAAGGCGGGGCAGGGAGGAGCAACAATAATGTACGGTATGTGGAAAATAATGTGTTTTTTTAACCTTAAACCGTGTAAGCACATTGCATTTCACAAATATACAAAATAATGTTATTTTTAGCATCATCATATGACCCCTTTAACTAATTAACAGGTTTTTACCATAGCATTTTTACAGTCTTTTACCTTTAAAATTATGTCAGAATTTTCTTATTGTGTATCCTGGCCAGCTCTACAGTGAAGTGTCACACTTTATACATAAACAGACTTCACCTCCCTCTCCAGGGTGCTAATTCAGAACACAAAACTAAAATATGCATGAGTGCACTTGGTGGGATGCAGTATGCCATGTGGTCCTCTCACCTTCTGTGTCTTGGATGTCAAGGACTCTTCTGATCTGGGACAGAGGCATCAAGGCTATGTGTTTGAGATGGGCGGGCGGCCGCGTCTGACCCAGCGGACTCCGGAACGTGGTTATCACCTTGTGTCTCTTCCTGGCGATCTGAATATGAAGACGCAGAAGGAAAAAGCACACATACAAAGCTTTCTTCATTATACAGGAACGTAAAATGTTCTCTCCTGTGCTGTGGTGGAGCAGTGGGGAGACCTTCAGGTGCTTTAGTGGAGCCAAAATATGTAATGCATATTGGGGTGACAGATATGCATGCAGAGGACTTCCTAAAATGAATAATTGATCACTCAGAGTCCTCCCTGCTCTCATTACCAGGCCAGAGCCAGCACTGGGTGAAGATGACCACAGCTGCGTGCCGGCACATGCTAGCAACCCCCTCCAAAGTGCTTAAACACATCCCCTCTCTAATTGGGGAAACAGGCCAGAGAGTCGAGTCAGCAAGCACAGATTGCACACGCATAAATTATTCACATTTTTTTCCTTCAATGGTTCCGCTCACCCATGAAATGAACAAACAATTGTTAAGGTTGCTGAAAATTTGGAGAAGACAACAAAAGGAAATTTAGGGAGGAGACAGGGAAGGCAAGACCAAAAAGAGATGTCCACTCAGGTCTATGACATAAAAAAAAATAAATAATAAAAACACTAAAACTTTGGAATCTAGTTTAAATGCATTTGCTAGTTTCTCAGACAAGTAATATTTAAAAATGTTCATCGATTTATCAAATGTTTTGATTTAATGAAAAATGTCAAATGGAGTAACCATCAAAAGTAATAACATTTTCCTGACACGTTGAATACTTGCAAGTATGTGTTTTTTTTTTTTTTTTTTTTAACATTATAAAAGTGAAAAGTATTTTACAAATATTAATACTTTAATCATGATTTTTCTGGTGTTTTCTTGGGGTTATACTAGTTGTTTCTGAAATTGAACTAAGCTTGAACTAAGTATCATAACTGAGGTAAATTTATTTGATTTTGATATTTGAGGAGACTTTTGGTCGTTTTATGTATATATATATATACACACTGTAAAAAACACGAAACTACAATATATACACAATATATACACTATACACTGTAAAAAACACGACTACAATAAACAATTACATAACCTAGAGAATTTTAAATAGCCAAAAAGTATTTTAATTAAGGAAAACATGATTATCACTGAAGAGGTGTATTCAAATTGCTTCCAGTTAATTTCATTTCAGTTTGTTTTATTATTATTATTATTATTATTTTTTTTTTTTTTGATAAAATGTAAACTGAAAATTACTGGGAAGATCCAGATAAACACAAAAACAATAAAAATAAATGATGAATGTCACTTAATAGTTCCCCAAACCAGCTGTGAATAGCTCCAAAGAGCAGTCAATCTGATACTTGACATTCACTTAAATGAAATCAATTTAATCGTTTATTCAAATGCAATGTGGGTGTGTAATAATAACAACAATATGGAGAAACTCTAGCTAGCAGCTTGACATCATAAGGCTTTCATTAATCTAACACCATAAACAAGACCAGAAATCAAGATGAATGTCTTTTTTTAATATAGTGGCACTGCTTTGGGGAACCTGATGGAGCATTTGCATTATGTGGGGGGGGCGGGGGGTAATGGTGCTGTGACAAAGAAAGACTGAGCTTTACCTCCAAACAGTCGTTGAACAGAAAGAGTGTGACATGTTCTCCCCGATCGCAGGGTTTGTCTCCCAGAGCAATGGTTTCCACCCTGTGAACCAGACTCCGGTGTGATGACAACAGATTGGCCTGCAGGCGCACACAAACACACACACACACAAAAAAATTCAGTTTTCACCTTGCAAACCATTTGCAAGCTTTTCAGCAAATGAATTAATTATAAGTGTCTGGTGTGCACAAGTTTGTTCTACCAAACACAGCGCCCGATAAACATGCTGCATTTCCTGTCCCTGAGCCTGCAGATTCCTCAGAGTGCTGTTCCTGGATCAGACTCTGTTGTGTCCATGCTGCTTCAGTTCCCATGAGCTACAAAAGCCAAACTGATCCAGGAAAAGCACTCCCATCTGCGGGCGCTCATTGGTTTGGCAGCCCCGTCTCTAGACGCAGCTGTTCTCTGACAGGAGACAACATGAGCTGACTCACTCTCACTCTGATCCATTTAGTATTGAGAGAAAGTTTCAGACAGCACGTATGCATCTCTCACCGCAGAGAAAAGAGGAACTGCAGCCAACAAAACAGTGTCACACTTTACCATTTACTGTGAAAATAGCCACATTTGTAGCTTTTCATTTAGTCAAGGTTTCTAGCAGCAAAAAATGTCAAGTTAGTTTTAAAGGACTATTTAAAAACAGGCGGTTTCTGATACTGTAGCCTTAAAATGAGAAATATACCTTTAAATAGACTATGATCTCTCTCCTATGATTGCTTTCAAAATTGTCTAATAATAAATAGGTGTCAGGGTGAAAATGCACAGTGATGTGTTATGGTTCTGACTATGATGATTTCTGAATGAGCAGTTTTTATCGCTTAGTTTTCATGCTTGGTGAATGTTGAAGTATGCTTACATCATACTCTTATTTCAAAAGGGCAAGAAAAATCCCGTTAGTCATAATATGGTCACTTCGGTTCTTTTGGTTGGGGTGTAGAAATTATGTGAAGTTATTTGAGAGCTGTGACGATTTCAGAATATAACATCTTTTATTGCAATTTGTTGGCTCAAAGACTTGGAAGATTGCACTACTTGTATAAAGGCAAGTTAATGACAGAATTGGGTGAATGATTTCTTTGAACTCGACTGAGATGTGTGTAAATGTAAGACATTTCCAGAAAAGTGAAAAATTACTCACAGGGCAGCCGTCCACCTCATAAACAACATCAAAAATCTGCTTCTGTCCCTCGGTTTTCCTTTTATCTTCATTTATGTGGCTGTGAAAATTAAAAGAGAGAGGGACATAAAGAAATCTTGGTAGCACTTTATTTTACAGTCCTGTTCCTCATGTACATATTATGTACTTATTATAGTAATTACAATTACTATGTAATAGCTAGGTACTAACCCTTAACCTACCCCTAAACCTAACCCTACCCCATGTAGTTACATTGTATTACCAGAACTTTCTTAGATAAATACACTGTAAGTACACTATAAGTACATGTAAGTACACATACTGTAAAATAAAGTGCAACCAAAATCTTTGTATAAACGTCACAGTTTTTGCACTAAAAAGCTCTTTCAGCAAAAAATTTAAATACATTTTCGTTTTATTTTAAGGAAAACTTACGTCATCACTTCCTTGAGAGACTCGATGGCCTTTTCCAGGGTCACTTTATCAGGGTTGTCATCTGATGTGTGTTTCTTTATATCTATAAACAAAACAAATTCACTGTAATCATGTTTTCTTTCATTAGCATACAGAGGTAACGTATAATAAACTTGCTAAAGAATAACGTGTTAGTATTCAGACTTATTTTTTTCCATGTAATGGAAAAACAATCATTTTTACAACTGAATCGAACAAACTCCAAAGTATCTTTTTAAACTATTTAAATCATCTGGATTCAGACAGATTTGCTGAATAGAAACCGCTCCAAGCTCGAGCTAACAGCCATATTTATGTGAATTACCATTCAACAGGAGGGCCACGCTCGGCAGTCTCTGCACAGGACGAATCAAAAGCTCAGCGAGAGTCTGACGGCCACACTCAGGTTTAGCCTGATTAATCTGGAAAACAAAATGAGAAAAAAGATGTGAATAAACTGCATTCACAAAAAAATGTCCATACAAACCCACTCAAATATAGAGCAGAGGTTCAACAGATTTTCACTTTTTTTTTTTTTTTACTGTTAGCTCTCAAAAAAAATATATTGGAGAACAGAAAATAGGCACCCTGAGGTCAAACTTCAGTTAATTCGGCTATTTCAGGCCAATATATCAGTTTCTATATAAAACTGAAGCCTTTATACGCACTGAAAAGAGAAGACGGTACCTTCAGGAACGCATGAAACCTCGGCTTCTGTCTCTCACATCTGACTATAGTCTCTTTGCTCATCTCAAAGAAGTTGACAAACGGTGGGTAGGCCTTCACCAGCTCTCCAGACTGAGAGAGAATTTTAAAAAATAAAGAGAGATCACAAAAGCTGCCATTCAGTCTCTGACGGCGTTGTGAGCTTCACGCCGGAGGAGGTCGAGTTCAAAGCGTCATCACACTCACATATTTCAGGATAATGTCTCCTACGCTTCGCTCTTCAGACCAGTTCATCACCAGCTCCTCGAGATCCGCCTGTCAAAGTACATTCATCAGCTAACACAGCCTTTACTCAGCGTTTTAGAAAGGTTATTGCCTACCTTTATTCTCATGTGCACTTCATAGATGTCTGGAATACTGCCAAAGATGGTCTTGAGCTCTTCCTGAGCTAGAATGGGGCCGCCCACCTGCCCCTCTTTATCCAGGGGGTATTTGAAGAGCTGGTGGGGGGGGGGGTGATGAACAAAGGAAATTAGATCACTAAGCAAGAATGGACCCTGCGACTGACCAGTGGTGCAGGACTTGACAGCAGTGGTCTGCATTCCTGCGGGATCACTAAAGGACCTGATTAGATTTGTTGCGGCGCAGGATTAAACCTCTGATATGTAGGCATGAGAGGGTGTTATTTCTAAGAGATGTCAGCCAAAGCAGACCGTTTGATAGTAGAGTTGAATGGTAGTTTTTAGTATTTTTCAGCCTTTTGACATCACCTTACAACAGGACCCTACAACAGGAGTTTAGAAACTACCCCCCCTAAAGCTGGGATTGGTACGATTTCATGTTTCTGAAAGAAGTCTCTTATGTTCACCAAGGCTGCATTTGTTTGATAGAAAATAATCAAAACCGTAATATTGTGAATTTTTAATTTGATCTATTTTAATTTGGATATACTTCAAACATGTAATTTATTCTGGTGATGGAAAAAGTTGAATTTACCCAAAGCAGTCATTTATCCAATATTTAATGTGATGCATCCTTAAAATTATTCTAATTATTATCCTTTAAGAAACTTAAAAGAAAAATATAACAATATTTATCTGAATTTTATGTCTGTCTGTCTGTATATATATATATATATTAGGGGTGGAACGGTTCAACTTTTTCACGGTTCGGTTTGTATCACAGTTTTAGAGTCACGGTTTCGGTATGGTTCAGTACGTGTTGTGTTTATGGAAAAACTATATTTTTAAATAAAAATAAAGAAAATAACAATATTCTAACTACAAGCAACAGCACAAATAAATACAGAAGAGTAAAGATACAAACAAAATATATTTTTTTAGGTAGGTCTAGCATTAGTTTTTAGGTACAGAAATTGAATGAAATAGTCAAATGTAATACAGCATTGCATATTTGACTGTATAAATTAAAGAATAATCTTTATCCAAGTCACAAAAGCTATCCAATCAAAAGCAGTAAATGATTTATTTGTTGTTGCTGTTCGATTAATATTAAGACTGTCACTTTAAGAGAATACACTGATACAGTACGTTCAGCCGGCTATGTCTGCTACAGGATACTTACCAAGACGGACATTTTGACAATTTTTGTGTGAATTTGTCCATTCAAACAATACTTCAGAGAGAGTTTAATATTTGCGCGTGTTCCGGGACGTGGATGAGCGCATGCACAGATCTTCTCACTGCTCGCATGAGCTCGCATCCTCTGGCTCTTAAATGTTTAAACTGGCAAAACTTAAATGAGTTTAGTTTCAACACAGAAATTAACGTGTGCTGTTCTCTCCTGCGCGCCCGGGTGATAAAGAAAATAAATGACTGCTCCAGCATACAGCATTTGCATTGAACAAGAGTGAATGGTTTGTCCAGGTTGCTTTTTTTGGTTTTTTTTTTTTCTCCTCATCGCTGTTGTTGTACTGGGAAGCCAGAATGCACATCCATCAACAGAAACATACATTAGCCAAACCCTGTTTTTTTTTTTATGTGTTATAAGAAACCATATTACAGATGCGTTGTCAGATTTAAGTTAAACCGCGGTCCTAGCGCGTGCCGAACCGTATGTGGAGAACCGAACGGTTCAATTTTTTCTGCGAACCATCCCATCCCTAATATATACATATATATGCACACACACACAGTGGGTAAATATTTATTTGATCCACTGCTTGATTTTGTAAGTTTGCCCACTTAGAAAGAAATGAAGGGCCTGTAATTTTTATGGTAGGTTTATTTTAACGTATAGAGATAGAATACCAACCAAAATTTCAAAAAAAAAAAAAAAAAAAAAAACATTATATAAAGGTTAGAAATTGATTTGCATTTCAGTGAGTGAAATAAGTATTTGATCCCCTACCAACCAGCAAGAATTCTGGCTCCCACAGACTGGTCCATGTGGAACACAGATTAGTCCTGCCACTATATATTTTTATTTTTATTTTAATAAACTAAACTGTTGAGAACAATCAAAATTGGAAACAAAGTACAGTTCTGCAGGAGTGGGAACTGGGAAAATCAGTCTTGTGCAGACCTCTACTACTTGACAGCTACTCCATAAACTTAATGAAGATCAGTGGACCACAATGGAAAGGTCAGGCTATTCAGTATTGCCTGATGATCTGACTGTTCAGTGAAATTTGTTGGGCTCTGATTGCGGGCATATGATGTGGCATTTACTATGCAAGCAGACACAGAAGTATGTGTGTGTGTGTGTGTGTGTGTGTGTGTGTGTGTGTGTGTGTGTGTGTGTGTGTGCTCATATGAGTTCACATGTAGGGGTACAAAGCAAAGCTCAAATGTCCATGGCACTGGTGTCCAAATCTAATTCATTTTCCCCACTACTGGTCAGAGGCACTGGTTTAGTTTGATAAGGCCACAGCCAGGTACTGTGGATTGCCACTTTCCTATGTGTGTGTGTGTGTGTGAGAAGGAGAAAGAGAACACGCAAGACACACACACAGAACACAAACCTGCAGGACCGTGGCCAGGATATCAACGTAGTTGCTTTCGGTTTGGTAGAGCTCCTTGGAGACCTGCCAGCGCGCTGACTGCTTAGGAAGGGCGGGAGTTGAGCTTTTGGGAAGTTTGGCATTCTCTGGAACACATAAGCAGAGATGCAGGGATGAGCAGCTGTAAATCGCACACTGTTACTTCTTATCCTAAGATATGTTTCACCTCTTTTCTCAAAATATCTGTTTGAAAATCTGTTAAAGAAAAAAAAAATGTAATATAAATATCGTGTTAAATTGAGCAAGGTTTCAAGTACAAAGGAATGATAGAGGAATAAAAAGCAATGGTCCATGATCCAAAAAAAAAAAAAAAAAATCATATTCAATCAGAGCACATAGTAAAGATTAAAATGCACTGATGCTTAAGTTAATCTTAATTCATTTCTGTTTTAAGACAATAAATCATATGCATGTTTTAGTAAAGGTGATGCAATTCAATTAAGCTTTTTTTTTATTTTATGAATGTGTTTTTGTTAAGTAAATCAAACTATTTTCTGTGGTTATCCACATTATGCCATAAATGAAATACAATTAAAAAAAAGAAAATAAAACAACTTACTTTCTACATTTAGTGAAAAGACTATGTTGATGGCATAGATTAATGTTTGCATTCATCCTAAAGCCTGGGCTAAAGTTACCATGAATGTCATCTGTCTGGTCTGTTTCCTTTCTGTACACAGGAGTGCTGATATGCTGCAGTGGCCTCTCTTTCTCTGATCTACTCTGTCTGGCACTCCTCCGCCTACAACTGCTCCTCCTGCGCTTGTGTTCTGCAAAAGACAGTGGCCTCACTCATCTAAAACACACTCTGACTGCTCTCCTGGTTCATCTCAGCCATGGCTGGGATCACCCTGGACCTCTGAGCTCAAAGTCTGGAGAGCTTTGGAACACTCTCACATAATGCAGTGGGAATTCTGCTAAATTTTCAGAGAACAAAACCAGTTTTTTTTTTTTTTTGAAAACTTAAACTTTGTTTGTCTAACCCATGGAAGTCATAGGGAGTGTTATATTATTTGGTTGCTAGTCACACATCATATCAGATCATTTATTTCACCTCCGCTGGATTTGCAGGTGTCGGGTGTGTTGGAGATGTCCAGCAGGGAGCCCATGGAGAGGGAGTGTTCAGCTGAGGGTCTTTTGCGTGGTGGGAAGGGAGAAATCTCGGTCTCTTTGGTGAGCTGAGCCAAAGTTTCTCTAAGACGCCGACGTTTCCGGCCACTGTTGGGTGTCTTGAGAGACAGCAGAGACACGGCCTTCTTCATCGCAGGACTCTCAGGCTGAGAGAAAGACACCGTGACAACAGATATGAGTGTATTGCTTTTTATGACGCTGTAAAATCAATTACATTTCTTTACTAAATCTGACCACAAATTTGGACTGTATTCAGAAGACCAACTACTGAAAACAAACACATTATTACTATCAGTGAGGAAAACTGGAAATTTTCGTTTTTAAAGGGATAGTTCACCCAAAAATGAAAATTCTGTCATCATTTTCTCACCCATGTTGAACATAGAAGATATTTTGAAGATTGCTGGTAATCCATCAGTTGGTGGTTGCCATTCACTTCCATAGTTGGAAAAAAATACTATTGAAGTCAATGGCAATCACCAAGTGTTTGGCTACCAGCAATCTTCAAAACATCTTCTTTCGTGCTCAACAGAAGAAAAACTAACACAGGTTTCGAACAAGTGGAAGATAAGTAAATGACAGAATTTCATTTCTGGCAGATTGATCCCTTTTATGAAATGCATCATTGGACACTTTTTAAACTATACTTAAGGAAAAAGGTCCATAATTGTTTAATTTTTAGCTTAAAAAAAATAAAAAATATTTAAATATAATTTGCTTTTTAGATAACTTCCGCAACCCAAATGCTGTCATTTTCCTGGTGACCTCACCTTTTCGTAAGAGTACATGGTTTCCCCAGCACGGGCGTCCATTTGTATACTGCCCCAAAACCACTGCAGAAAGACACAGAATGAGAAATAAAATGAGAAGTTAATATACATTCATTTAAAATACTTCAGCTGAACCTTTTATTAACACCTTTAAATAAATACTGATGCATTTATGATCGTAACTGAGCTGAATTGTGCCAAAAAAAAAGACTCCCACTCCTCACAACCTACTAGATAACAGAAAACAGACAGGAAGCAGTGTAAAATAACAGTGGGTTTTTAAACACTATTATTAAGGACCCACACAAAGCCCAGTGTGTGCTTGTGAGACTGTAAGTCAAGTTCATACCTCCTGCTTCACTACATAGAGTCTTTTGGAGGGAGTGAAGGGCAGTTCTTTAATGGAGTTCTCCTCAACTACTAAGTGGGTGCACCTTTCATCCCCCACCGCCTGGAACCGTCCACCTGGACAAACAGAGAAGGTTTAGCAATAAAATACAGAAGTATATCCTGGGGTCAACATCTCAGATGAATAAGAGTGAAAGGCTTTGGTTAGTCGAGAATTATATCAAAGCATGAAATGTTTCAGGCTTGTTTCAGAAAGGACACTGAAACATGAGAGTTCAATACCATGTTTCTGCGTCCTCTCCTCCATGTTGCTTCTCTCCTCTTCAGAGAAGCCCAGAAAGCTCAGCACGCAATCCTGGAATGGAGGGACTTTAAACACGGTGCGGAACTCCTCGTTGCCTGCATGGAAGTTACTAAAGCAAAATAAAAAAAAATTATCAGACACACCACAAGACCAATCTTAAAATCTAAACACAGCTTCATGTTTACAGATGCATTTCTACTTTATATACCGTAATATTATTATTAATCAATAAGCTAATTTTATTATCAGTTTATATTTGCATTCATAATATATTGAGATGTGCTGTTTGCAAATTAAATTACAGGATAAATTAACTCATTACTACGGAAGTTCTAAGCGGCCATGCATTATAATTTTTTTTCTTTTTGTTTTCTCGTTATAACGACTTAATTTTCTCGTTATCTCGACATAACGAAGGTCGTTTTATCGTTATAACGACTTAATTTTCTCGTTATCTCGACATAACGAAGTTCGTTTTCTCGTTATAACGACTTAATTTTTCTCGTTATCTCGACATAACGAAGTTCGTTTTCTCGTTATAACGACTTAATTTTCTCTAAGAATTTACAAAACTGCGCCAGCAGGTGGCACTATAGACCTGAATATAACTGATGGGGTGTTGTATACTATCCACTTTACTGTACGCGGACCTTCCTCGTGATCGCTATAATTTGTGCAGTCTTGTTTATTACTGACATTTAATTAATTCATAAATGTTAAATGCTTGAATCAATATGAATATTTTGTTTATTAAGTTCCTGCTAGATGCATGAGTTTCACCAACGCATTCTGTTTCATCAATAACTGCTTATCAAAACCAAGGTTGACATCACTGTATTCTGTTTGCACCAATATATATTATATTTGTGCTTCTTTTAGGCTCATGATTAATTTAAATTTAATTTAAATTTAATGATTAGGTAGTTAATAAGCGGAGATGTTCTGTTTATCTACAGTAGGACGGGGATTTAACGATGTAGGATGATGTGCTTCTTTTCCTTATTACTAATCTTTATTGTTAACAGTATTGATGAGAAATGTGATGTATATGTAAAATCCATAGGCTAATTTAATTCAGTTTTGTTCTGTAATGTTGTAATGGTTTTTTTCTACACACACACACATACACTACACGTACACATGAACGCTCTTTTCAAACAGAAGCTTATAACACACATGATATCTGCCACATAATGACTACTACAAATTACAAATATATATATACTTTTATTTCATATAAAGGGAAAATTAAAAGTGAGTTTAATCCAAGCAGCTCTAATGGCGCGTCTTGGTGTTGCCATTTAAACATGTTAATTACAAAAAACAAAAAACGTTCGTTGTACTGTCTCTGGAAAAAATCAACAGTGATTGATCAGCCTTTATTTATACAGTATTGTAGACGTTATTATTACCTAGGCGAATCAAAATTTGCTGAAATATAGGCTACAGTAAGAGCGCCTGCATGGCTGTCCATCAGATGCCTGTCAAAGTTGAGTTCGTTACTATAGCAACAGTAAAACTTTCATGTCGTTATAACGAGAAAACAAACTTTCGTTATGTCGAGATAACGAGAAAATTAAGTCGTTATAACGAGGGAAAACGAACTTCGTTAATGTCGAGATAACGAGAAAATTAAGTCGTTATAACGAGAAAACGACCTTCGTTATGTCGAGATAACGAGAAAATTAAGTCGTTATAACGAGAAAACAAAAAGAAAAAAAATCATAATGCATGGCCGCTTAGAACTTCCGTACATTACTGTATTTAAGCAAGAGAAAACTGAAAGTACTTATTTTGTATAACAATTGTTTTCTCTAATGATGTTCGATGCACAAACAAATTTAATAGCTCCAAAAAAAAAAAAAAAAAAAACTTTTGGTGGACCCGCTAGAAAAATGGTTCCCAAACTTTTTGACTCCAATACCTGCCTTTGCCCAAGACAATATAGTCAATATTAGTTTTGGTTTTTTTTATATTGTGATTTTTTTGGAGGCCGCCAAAACGATTTTTTGTCCCGCCAAAGCCTTATTTGATCTGTAATTGGGTTTTGTGAGTGAAGCAGGCTACAGACGGAGCGACGGAGAGAACGAGCACAGCGCCCCTCCCCGCAGCGCGCGCACTCTCCGTCTTCAGTTCTGTCTTTGCTCCCTCCCTCACATCAAAATCAACTGATCCTAAAGGTCGGAAGACCGAATCCATGTTTCACGTGGTGCATTCGGAGAATATTTTTGCTGAATTACCGCTGGGTGCGAATTGCAGTCAAAAAAAAAAAAAAAAGTTGCCTTATCTTCTCTTACAAATTGTGACAAGCATTCCGCACATGCAGCTGCTGACATAACTTTAAATAAACGCAAAAAATAATAATAATAAAAAAAAATCTATACAGTTATGAGGTGTTGTGTGTGTGTGTGTGTGTTGACAAATCTTTCGCGATGTCCTAACAGCCAGGATTCACACACAACATGTCCGCTAAAGTCCGATTCGCGACCTAATGACTCCTTTGAGCGATTCGTTATAATGAATGGTTAAAGCAATTGGTCTGCCCGTCAGTGTCTGAATCGGTGTATAACAAATCATTACTTCTTAGAAGAACATACACATCTGAAATGAGAAAGTAAGTGTGCTTACCCCATTTAGCAAGAGTGGTTAGTAAAATTTTGCCTTAATTATCCACAGTATGTAAAGGCCTATGACAATGTGTAGTAAATTACCTATAAAATCATTTAGTTTAAAGTTAGACTGGAGTGAGATGAAACTAGATCAAAGCACAAAGCAAGCTGTTGCTAGCTAGCTGCTAATTTTATATTGTAAAAAAAATTACACTATTAGACCTTTTAATGCTAAGTTTTTAATGCTACTTTTTAATTGATATGATTATACTAAAATAATTATCAGGTCTATCAAAAAAGGATTTTATCTTTCAAAACTTTGAAAGCCAGTCGTGGAAAAATCACAGCTTTTTTTGCAAAGACGGCAAGAAAGGATGACAGTGAGAGTGACAGGTAATATCTGTGTCTGATAATTGCTTAATTTGTAAATAGATAAATTTTGATACCTTTGACATTTCAAATATACTTTGGTATCGATGGTGTTTACATGCAAAATAAGTTGTAATCGCTTTCTTTTATTATCTAGCCTGACAGTGATTTTTTTATTTTTTTATTATTATCATGAATAAATAGGATAAGAAAAAAATCTCAAACTGCTTCTTTGTATTTATTTTAAATTAAACATTTATTGTCAATATTGGGCTTGCGAATCATGTGGGTGGATGACCATGTCGGTCAGCCACCACCGAAGACCAATTTTGACCCAGGAAAAACCCTGTTAGCGCTGTCAATATGTACCTTTAGTCCATTTGTTGTAATAAAAATAAACTAAAAAAGGAGGTCCGTTTAATTTTAGACATCTTAGACAATTTTAGTGATTAAACATTTTAATTAAGATAATGTTAATACAACTGTATTTAAATCATTTTAAGACTTATTGAGGACCCTATGGAAATCAGATCCCATTTTAAAAGCCCTGGCAAAAAAACATAACCAAATAGAGCTTTTTCAGGGTTTCTGCAAGTTTTATGAAGGCAAATTTAAGATTTTAAGAACTTGGTAAGAGCAAGTGAAGAAAATTTAAGAAATAAATTGAAGGGAACATTATACGTCATTATGTTCTCTAAATGTAAATGTCACAATGAACTGTATATTAACAACATAAGTTTGAAAATACAACTTCCAACTGATCTCCATTACTTTAATACATTCTTTAGGCTTGAATACCTGTGTTACCAACCACTAGAAGAAAATAACTAAGAATTTAAATACTTAGAAATACTAAGAAAATAACTTGCTGCACTTTCTGATCACACACAAAAAAATAATAATATACAACGTAGGTAACATCATTCAAAACGGAGCCATTTCAGAGGAAGAGCAATTTGCATTTTGCCGAAAGATTACAATTTTTTTCCCCTACGGAATAGCATGCACTGATGCACCATGGACAATGACACCAGAAACAAGGACAGTTCAAGGTCAATTTTGATTTCGAATCGACTTTAAGTCTGTCTCCATTAAGTGTGGTGTGCGCAGAGGGGGTGAGAATGAAAGAAAAATCCCTTCAATCAACACCCAGCCAACGGTGGCAGGTCATTAATGTGAAAGGTCAGGTTCAGTGTTCAATACATGTGTGGAAAATGTCACAACCCGAGTGTAGCGCAAACCGTTTTTAATAAGCGGGGAGGTGTGTGCACCAGCGGTTGGACATTACAGTCCCATCATTCACACAGAGAGGGGGATTGATGCAAGGGATACTTTTATGCCTCACATACACACACTATCTTACATGTCATCTCTGTGCTCCCATGCCTTGTGTATCCACTCAGGGGTGAGGATGGGTGTGCCCATGCAGACTGCCAGCTAAAAAGAAAAAGAGAAAAAGCAGTGAATAGCATCTGGAGGGAAGAGATCCTCTCACCAAAGCCTTGTGCATGCATTATGCATGAGACTAATGAATGATTCAGCCCAATTCAGCACACTGTGAGGAGAGATACATGAGAACTGTTTTAATCAAACCCTCTCTAAATAACACAGACACGTCAGCTGCAGACAGTAGACCCTGTTACGGAGAGCACACCTGGGGTTGGAGGAACCATCAGGAAATAGCCATCACTGACTAAAAGACAAAAGACTCTTCATCTAGACTGATTTTGAAGAATTAATATATTATTAATGAGAAAATAAAGGTCAATCATTTAAAAGTTTTGGTGACTGACTTTTTTCAAACACAGAAGACTACAAAGGTTTCTGGGATTCGAAAGTGAGATGGAATTTAACCAAACTCTACTGAAGCAGCCTGATCAAGTTCGTTTTAGTATAGTGTTTAATATTTAAAACATTTACATAATTGCATGCTAATATTACAGAAAACACTTGACAAAATGTATTAAGATTTTTTCTATTACATTAACATATTTGAAAATTTCATTTATTCCTGTGAATTTTCAGTATCATTACTCTAGTCTTTTATCATTACATCTAGTCTAGTTTTATATGCTGATTTACTACTCGAGAAACATTTCTTATTATTATCTGCATTGAAAATAGTTGTGCTGCTTCATATATTTGAACCATGAACCAGGATGCTTACCATGAACATTATGAATGCATTTACTGTCACACTTGATCAATACTCCACACCAAAATGAAAATTTTGTCACTTACCCCCATGTCGTTCCAAACCCGTAAAAGCTTTGTTCGTCTTCAGAACATAATTTAAGATATTTTGGATGAAAACCTGGAGGCTTGTGACTGTCCCATAGACTGCCAAGTAAGTTACACTATACATCATCAGAATAGTCCATCTGCCAACAGTGGTTCAACCGTAACAATATGAAGCGACAACAATGTTTTTGCAAGCAAAGAAAACAAAAATAATGACTTTATTCAACAATTTCTTTGTCAACAGTCTCCTCTGTGTCTCTCCATATCACCGTAAGCTCTTCTGTATCAGCCGCGCCACAAGGATGTGCTGTTTCTACATGTACTTAGCTTAGATTTGAAAGAAAACAGCGCATCCTTGTGGCGCGGCTGATACAGAAGAGCATACGGTGATATGGAGAGACACAGAGGAGACTGTTGACAAAGGAATTGTTGAATAAAGTTGTTATTTTTGTTTTCTTTGCTTCATAACGTAACGGTTGAATCACTGATGGCAGATGGACTATTCTGACGATGTCTTTCATACTTTTCTGGACCCTGATGGTGTAACTTACTTGGCAGTCTATGAGACAGTCACAGGCCTCCCGGTTTTCATCCAAAATATCTTAAATTGTGTTCCAAAGACGAACAAAGCTTTTACTGGTTTGGAACGACATGGGGGTAAGTGATTAATGACAAAATTTTCATTTTGGGGTGGAGTATACTTTTAATGCATCCTTGCTGATTAAAAGTATTAATTTCCATAAAGATAAATAAATAAATAACCTTACTAACCCCTAAACTTTCAAACATCACATGCTCCCATGCTACAAGGACCTCAAACAAAACTCAGTACATCAGAATTTTCCATCAGAATCAGAACAGTTCTTTAAACTGATTTTCATCCACAATATAAAAAAATAATAAAAAAAAATCACATTTGTGTATTGCATGCACATATACTGTCCTTTACAGTTTTATGCATATATATTTTGCTCTCCTGTAGAGCGCAGAGCAAAGTGTTTAACTCATCTTTTACACTGGTGGATACAGTGGAGTAAATAAGTGATTTGATTTGATATGTGACAGCATAGCGCCATTAAAGCAAGGCGAGTCAGAAAGAATTTCACAACTGATAATCTGCCGATTCACTATACACAAAAATCAGTGGCTAGTAAGGATGATGTATGTACATATGGATGCAGTGGATACATACCCTGTACTTTTCACCATGTGTTGAACGGGCGATGAGGTGTGTGACTTTAGTACTGTCAAAGTCTTTCCGGATGATGCCACCCATGTGATGGACGAGATTTACCAGGGTAACCTGAAGAAAAGCACAGTTAATTAGAGCAAGTAATCTGACAGTGATACAATGGGCTGTTTTTGAGTCAGGCGAGGTGTCATGCAGATCTCACCACTTCATCTTTTTTACGGAATCCAGTGAAGCAGAGAGACAAGTTGAGCATGGTCATAGAGTAGAGAGGCCTGGAGGAGAACGGCAGAGGCTACAGACGAGGACATGGAGAATATCATTAATATGCATCAAATCAGAGCACAAATCTGAGAATGCACATTAAAAAAAAAAAAAAAAAAAAAAAAAACGAATGAAAAACACCAGATCACGCTACAAGTAGGTTTATCAATCAAAACAGAAAGTCATCTGCATTTAGAATTCTTAAAGGTACAGTTGCAGAAATTAATTACAACCAATGTTCATATGTATACATACATACCATTATTCATGAAAAAAAATATATACATTTTTCTTTACATTTAGTGTGTGTGTGAATACTGTGTGTGACTTTGTACAGTGGCAGCTTAGCTGTGCACCACTAGATTTAACAACAATAAGACAAGCCTTCATTTCTCACTGGTGTGGAGTGTTGTGTAGTCGTATCTATATTCTAGTGTTCGTCCGACTTAATCTTTCTGTCTGGTACCAATCGCTGGCCAGCCAAGTGTTCATTTCACTTTGGAATATCTGAGGGAGTCAAGCAGACACTCCTGTGTACACTCAGATAAGCCAGCGACATTTTTCAGGCTTTACAGGAGCAATCAAAGCTGCTTACGAATCCGTTTCAGTTGGAAAAACAACTTTATTTCAACAGGCTTTTACTCAACCCGTGACGGCATAGTAGTATCAAACTCTTCCACTGCCTCAGGGAGAAAAAAAATTCTGATTCTGTGTGCTTGCGCGGTTTTATTTCAGGTTTTACCTCTCCCTTGCTGGCGCAGTGCATCACGGCAGGAGGCCCCAGGATACGGTTGTCATTTTTGTACAGGAAGCTGTATTCGGGAGCCTGGAAGTCTTTCAACACAAACACCGTCTCGAACTCGCAGTTCTCGCCGTCACCAAAATCTCTGACATTGTCAGTCTTGATATAAGGGGTGTTTATATCCTAATAGGGATGAAGAGAAATTCATAACTACAATGAAGATGACAATGAGAATATCAGTAAACACATTAGCTGGATTGTGATTAGAATCTCTCTTCTTTCAGAGATCTCTCTTTTGGTAAAAGGGATCTCAGAGATGTTAAAGTGTTCTGACAGATGATAGCTGGAGAAAGACAGCAATCATCTGTCAAATGTGGATGTAGCATGTACAAACACAAGTGTCAGTTCAGGACGGTTCACACAGGACAGTTAGACGATACAGTATGAAACGAATCACATTGTATCCGCCAATATAGGATATTTACTAATTTCTGCCTATTTTTGTGTTTTATTTTCTTTGCCATTATCAAGCACTCACTTATATGGAAGGTTATTGCAACTTTTTAATCTCACAATTCTGACTTTTTTTCACAGAATTGTGAGATATAAACTCATAATTGCAAGTAATAAAGTTACAATTGCAAGATAAAAACTTGCAATTCAGACTTTTTTTCTCACAGTTCTGACTTTTTTTTTCCTCTTTATAAAACGCAAATGTGAGTTTATATCACGCAATTATGAGAAAAGTCAGAATTGTGAGATAAAAAGTCACAATTATATATTTTTTATTCAGTGGCGGGCTTTCATACACAATCTTTTTAATACTAAAAGTTCTGAAGCCAAAGAAAATCAGTAGATTTTACATATATTAAATACTTAAAATGTTATATGTTTGTAATTTATATTTAAAATAAATTAATCCTATTCAGTAAAGGACATATTAAATTGATCAAAAGAGACAGTAAAGACATTTATAAGGTTAAAAAAAGAATTCCCTTTAAAATAAATGCTTTTTTTTCTTTAATTTTCTATTAAAAATACAAAAAATATTAGTTTTTCACAAAATTAAGCAGCAAAGCTATTTTCAACATTAATGAGAAATATTTCTTTAGCAGCATATCAGACTGATTTCTGAAGAATCATGTGACAAATTATAAATAATAGTACTATTATATTACAACACTACTTTTTTAAACTGCATTTTAATCAATTCGAAAGAATATGTCCGCTGTGAACAGCCTGTTAAGTTTTTTAAGTGAACTGAAGGGAGATCTGTTAGAGCAGAATTCCGTGCTCTATTCCGTGACTTACCTGTATGTGAAAATAAAGATTAAAAGAAAAAAAAGAAAAAATTTAAACATGAAAATAAAACAGGGTTGATTACTGATTGAAATACGGTAATTCTTAATTCAGTGGATTAAAGGACACCTGCTGGACAAACACAGAACAAGTTGTTAGAACACACTGTTAGAACTTAGTCCAGACCACCAGTGTGAGTGAGTTTGATATTAAACAGCACAGTGCCACACCGAATCCCCCCTTAAAACACCATGCTGCAAATCCCCCGGTGCTCTCAAGCATGCAAAGATTCCGGGTGCCGAGACGTACCATATTGACTATAGATTTTATCAATTTCTCACACGCCTCTGTGCCCGGCTGCCCTTCTTTAATCTTTACCACCGGGACTTCCATTATTGTGATGGCCTGTAAAAATGAAGAATTGACGTCAACCTGGCAACCCAAAGCTGATAAATTTCCCAGGCAGGAGGGCCTTACAACCTGTCAGAACTGAGATGAGCAAATGAACTTCAAACAAATGTCAAGAAAAGTCCAGGAGGAAGTTCTGCTATGTTAAGTTGCGTAAGAGCAGGGAGAATAGATTATTAAAAGAAGCAGCTACATCTGAAGTCTTCTCACATCATGTCAAGGGCAAAGAGAGGAGACTTTCAGGAACATCCCCATCCTCCCCTGAGCAATACAAGTGAAGTCTTCATCCCGAATCCACACACATTTAACCTCATTTATCAAGCTCTGAGCCTAAATGCCCCATCACTGACCTGCGTTCCCTCCAAACGCAACTGTCGGAGCAAATGAAGGAACATTCATAACCTTTCTTTCATCAGTTAACTCCCAACAGCCACATACCACATGTCAGTGTAAGAACGTGGAGTAAAATGTTCCTCAGCATCGAATCCAGTTCAGAACTGAGCTACTGACACACTTGATCAAATTCTGCATCCGTCCTGGACTCAAACAGACGCAATCAGATATTTCATAAAATGAATAAGACAATAATAAGCATAATAAGACAAAGAAGAAATTTTTTTGTGACAAGTGGCATTTCATCATAAAAAGGAGCCCAATTCAATGATTTATCACTGTTTATCATCGTCAGAACACTCCATCTGCCATCAGTGATTCACCTGTAATGTTATGAAGCGACGAGAATACTTTTTGCACACGATGAAATAAAAAATAACGACTTTATTCAACAATAAAGTCGTTATACAGAAGAGCGTTCACCATCTGCGTACTGCTCAGATTTGTCAAAATGGCGCTACGCTGATTTGGAGAGACACAGAGGAGTGTTGAATAAAGTCATTATTTTTGTTTTCTTTGTTTACAGAAAGTATTCTCGTCGCTTCATAACGTTACGGTTGAATCAATGATGGCAGATGAACTATTCTGATGATGCTTTTCATGCTTTCCTGGACCTTGACACTGTTATTTACTTGGCAGTCAATGGGACAGTCACAAGCCTCCCGGTTTTCATCCAAAATATCTTAAATTATGTTCCGAAGACGAATTAAGCTTTTACGGGTCTGGAACGACATGGGGGTAAATGAATAATGACAAAATTTTCATTTTGGGATGGAGTATCCCTTTAAGGCAAATGGAAGGTTTGCATTTGTATCTTGTGTGTACTAAGCTGACCAACACACAATGACTTCCTTCCTGTTAGCAAACTGATTACTTTTAATCAGATTAGAAGATTTTGAAACTTTTCTTCTCCAGCTGAACTCACAATGAACGTGAAACACTTCAGAAGGGTCTGATGTATTATTTTACCTCATTAATGTAGCTCATCTTGCTTTAGTGCAAATCTATAGAAAGCTCAATCTATATAAGCTCAACTCTCTTCTTTGGTACCTGAAGAGCTTTTTCAAGTCCTGCGTTGTTCCCGGCCTCCCCCACCAACACCACTCTCGTCTCAACTTTGGGCAATACATCTGAAGAAAAAAAAAAGACCACAGGCAAAGGTGAATCTCTATGAAAATAGACCAAATAGAATGGGAGAAAATAACCTCTTTTGTTATGTTTGTGCTCAGTAAAACGGTCCACCCTATGGAAATGTCAGTTGACACAAGGTTGATCGAGATGGAGAGCGGTTCACTTACCCTCTGACTCGTCTGCGTGCAGACCCATGAAAAATTGCTCCTTTGAGGTCTCGGCCATCCGGGAGTCGTATACAGAGGAGTCCACCAGCAGGCTGCGGCCCGGCCCTAAAGTAACTATGCTGCTGTCAGCCATGGCGCGGTGACAAGGGGTGGCGACCCAGTCCTGTCCAGAATATCAAAAGCTGGAGGAGTGAACAAGGGCGGCACAGAAATAAGAGACAAACAGTTGAGTTTCTAAGAGGGACTGATGAAGGTTAAAGGGAGGAGAGAATCAATATATATAAACCTACACCAAAATTTATCAAAGCTTACTTCTTTAAGATCTTAAAAAAATGAATGCAGTTGCATAAATGCAATGAGTAATTAATCTGAATGCAACATTACAATAATAAAATGCAGTTGCAGTTCATTAGCGACCAAATGAGAAACAAAACATTAAATATGTCTATATGCACGTATTAAAATGTTAACATTTTAACAGGTAACGAAAGAAAGCATCGCATATTGTAAAGATGTGTCAGGTTTTTAGAGAGCAATGCGGTGACAGGCTGATTGGCAGCTGATATGTGCTAGCTAGCGCAAAAGCTAGCTAACTTCTAAACAAACGAAATTCTTTCCAACAGAGTCTTGTATTTAGAATTAAGCAGATGCATGATGGAAACTCACCGTGTGTGGATGGGATAAGTCCAGATATGTGATGGAAAGGTTTTGATTAATGAAGAAACACTGAGAGTTCAGTTGAGCAGTCTGGGTTTATGTTTAGCCGAACTATTGATTAAAACTAAAGCGCGCGCACATAAACACCGCTCTCCTCGCAGTGACACATAAAGTTTATCTAAAGTGCAAAATAAAACGATTAAGTTAGGAAAATACGTTTTGATAGAATATTAAGTCCATTGTATTCGCTCTTTTGATAGGTGGCTCCGTTCAACTCACTAACTGAATTCAAAAAAGCAAGCAAACATGAGAGCCCAACGCCGATTGGCTGAGAGTGAAAAGCTCGGCGGAAGTTCTGAGGCGACGTCTCTGATTGGCTGATGAATTCAAACGGCGACGCATGGCACGCTGTGGAGTCAACGCAGCGGCTTTGTCCGTGAATGAATGACGTTTTAGTTAAATGAACTGTATTTAACATTGTGATTAAAACACAAGATACTTATATAAACACAATGCTGCAATGCAACTCATAAAGCATCCAGGAAAAAGTTACACGCGAACTAAATGAGAATGTTTAACAAATAAAGCAATGAAACTTATAGTTCAAGTGTAAAAGTATTAGTATTATAATTTATTATATTATGCTTCTACACTTGAAAACCCCATGGTATTTTAATATAATATAATATGGGATTTTTAAGTGTAGAAACATTATTATATTATATTATATTATATTATATTATATTATATTATATTATATTATATTATATTATATTATATTATATTATATTATATTATATTATATTATATTTTTATGTCGTACCATATTATATACAACTTATACTTCGACTCTTGAAAACCCCATTATAATTTATTATGGTTTATTATGGCAACTACTGTAGTAATAGTATTTTAATGGAAGCTATGATTACCATGGTAGATTATGATAAGTTGTTAATGAAACTAAATCAAGTCAATGTCTTATTGAACAAGTGAATGCATGATTCAATTATGAAATGTAATTTTTTTCCTTCTCATTCGTTCACATCTTAAATCTGAACATTCTTGTCAAAAAAAAAAAAAAAAAAAAAAAAAAGCCATGTTATAAAAAATAAAACCCATCATCCTGCATTGTCCTGATGTGATGTCAGCCCATTAACTTCCTTTAACCCGAGCAATGAGACTCGGCCTGCCCTCCGCTCATCCCTTTCCTGCTGACCGAAGTCTCCTTCTTTCTTCTGCCCCGCCTGCTTTCGGGGGACAATGATTCATGATAAATAGACTGCCAGGTGTCTTCAAAATCTTTAGACACCTGAAGCCAAACCCAAGGACAAAGTGAAGGCAGCTTGAGTGCACTTTTTTAAAATTCAGTTTCAATGCTTGTCACATCTCTCTGGGTCTTTGTGTCCTGCTCTCTCCACTCTCTTTCCTTCTCTTCCGCGCCTCAGGAGTTTTTGGGAGTTTGAAAGACACCCTCTGTAGAACAAAGCCCAGTGAATCTTGCCTGGCCCTCTCTCTCGTTTCTGTCCTCCTCTTTTAAATGCACACTTTAGTGTCACACACTCTCTTAAAAAGCTTCTAATTTCAACCAAAAACAGCCTGATGGGCCAGTTTTCAACCTGAAGTTTCTTGGAAGAAGTCCATGGAGAACATTTGAAAAATTTCATTACATCTTCATGATGTTTCTAACTTATATCAGGTTGGCTTTAATAGTCTCCATATGCAAAGTCACAGACATTGTTTTATAATGAATGTATTTGATTATGCATTTGGAAATGTACAGTTATCTAATACATATCGTCTGTAAGGAAGCTGTGAAAATCGAAATATTCACATAAAAATGAACAGAATGATGATACTACCAAGAATCACAACAGCATTCAATATCAAATCTTTGTGCTTAGATATTTTCATTTAAGAAACTATCAGAAAGTAATTAAACTATACCATCGTTAAATCGCAATCATATGTGGATATCTGCGGTTATGAGACAAAACTTTTGGCATCATTACGACATTCACTGTCATCCAGTTCTTCATGTCAAAGCAGGAAGGATACAGTACATCTGATTTCTGTATATTCGTTTAGCACAAACATTAATTCAAATAACAGTATCAGATGCTTTACAGTACAGCTGGAATATTTATGCTACAACATTCATATTTTCTGAAATACATATAAAAACATCTCCAGAGTAAATATCCCACATTTTTACTACGTTTCGAGATTATTTATGTACAACCAGACCATGATAGAAATGAATAGAGGCAAATATTTGAAGAGGATTAAAGATATTCAGCTTTACAAACAGCAGAGGAACAAAGCTTTACAGATGGCTCATACAACTTTCATGTCAGAATATAAAAGAGAGTATAAATATTGTACATTACATTAGAGAATATTAATTCATCAAAAGTGCTGTGATTCTGACCAACAGTCTCATAAGCAAACAAGCAATAAACAACAAAACAATCAAGTATATTTGAAGGAACTGTTCACTCAAAAATGAAAACAATTGCTGGTAGCCATTGAAAAATACTATGCAAGTCAGTGGCTGTTTCTTCAAAATATCTTCTTTAGCAGAAGAAAGAAATTCATAGAGGTTTGGAGTAACATGATAGTGAGTAAATGATCATTTTTGAGTGAACTATCCCTTTAAAAGCATTTCAGTGAAAGTTTCAGCAGGACAGAAAGGTCTAGAGTCTCTTCTTCTCAGTGTTTTCAAATGGCAGCCTCGGTTCAGATATCAGCGTCCGGAGTTCACAGAGATCCGGATATTTCTTTTCAGATGCCCCTGCGTTTGCAGCTAAGGCACAGCAGAGGGAAAGGGCGAAGGCTGCATGCTGAATTTCTGACTCACGACTACAGAATGTTGTCAATGTTATGTGGAATCAGTTCTGATCGGTCAGTTCACCTATTCCTTCAGCGGAGCAGATGTCTGTGTAGTATTATAAAAGATATCGAGCTGTTGTTGAGTATGGTGTATAAGCATGGCGCTACTGAAAGCGAGGACACATCACGGTGCGTTCAGCATGCAAATCTGCCGTCCTGAGCGGGACGCGGCCAGGTGCTGTCATCTGCCTCCTCTGTATCGGTGAGGGCAGCGGTGCAGAGGTCACTGAAAATATCTAAAAAGCAGAGAATGACAAGATGAGTGATGTAATATACAGTTGTTGTTTTTTTCTTTTTTTTTCAGCAAGAGTAACAGGAAACGTGTGGCAAAATAAAACCAGACCTTGCAACAGCCCTCAATCACAGCAAGGACAAGATCCGTACAAACAAGAAAACAAAAATTGTATGACAAAGATGCAAACCTTTAGAGTTATTTCTGTGCTTTACTTCTTTTTAAACAGGATGACAGTGTTTTGTTTCTGCCAGTAAGCACGGGGGAGAAGCATGAAGAGCAACATGAAAAGCATACAAAAACAATAGTATATTCAGCTCCAGACAGCTGCAGGGCTCAACAATAAAGATTAATCTATGAGATGATTAGGATGAAGCAATAAAAATATTTTTTTGTAAAGAAAACCTAACTTTCATTTAAAAAATAATAATAATTTTAAAAGTATATATATAAATAATTATTTTTTTTTACTTATGGCAAAATCACAGGAATTATATAAATGGAATTATACAGAAATTATATATTGCAGGAATTATATATAATTATATGAGTATGTGTCTTCTGTGAAAAAAACATAACTTTTTATTCTGATTAATATTAAAATATATTTCAATGTTTTTCCTGTCACACATATAATATAATGTAACATAATATAATATTCAGAAAGTAAACATATTTTCCCTAACACACACACACGTATATATGTGTATATATATATATATATATATATATATATATATATATATATATATATATATATATATATATATGTACATACAGTATGTATATATATATATATATATATATATATATATATATATATATACATATATATACATACACACACACACACGCACACACACACATTTTATTATTTCAACATTATTATAATAAAATATATTTATGTATGTGTGCATCAATATTATCACCATTTATACATTACACTACTGTTTTTAAAACTTTTTTGCATAAATGAATTTAACAAGGATGCATTAACATTTACATTATTACATAAGATTTGTATTTCTAAATAAATGCTGTTCTTTTGACATTTCAGTGTTTACATAAAATATCAAGCATTTAAAAAAAAATATATATATATATAGAAAATATTATTTAAATTGTAATAATATTTCACAGTTTCACTTTTTGTGCTGTATTTTTATTTTATGTATATCTGTTGTACATGTAAAATGCCAGCAGGTCAAAAATCCTTATAGTTGAGTCCAGAGCCACCTGTGCTCTGTCAAAGCTTTAAAGAAATAAGCAGCACTTTGTTATTATAGGAGAGCAAGTGTTTGAGAAAACCAGACAAACAAGACCAAAAGTGGGACTGTGAGCACGCCAAGTTTTCATGGAATGAAGTGCATGCCTGTGGAGGTGGTCATGCACACCTCTTCAAAAAAGCAAACTGCGCAAACAGGTGCCTCCATCAGTCTCGCGTGCTTTCTGATCTATAGATCTCAAATTACAGCCGGCTTGTCTCAAGACAGTGCCATGTGTGCATTCACATGTAAGGTATGTGTTTGAGTGAGAAGGGACTGAGTGACATCAGAGGTCAAAGTGTAGATGTAATCCACACACAGTACAGCAGCTAGCACTGTATGTGTCCAATAGCTATGAATTCATTTTCTGGTGACCATCAGTCCAGTGTGCTGATGTCAGTCATGCCCTTCTGCTGCTCGTCCCGGGATTGGTGTGTGGTACCAGAGTTACTGTAAAGGTCTACTCCCTCTGCTGTGGACTGCAGGACAGTGGGCGGCACCAGTCCTGTCTTCTGAGTTCTAAGGTTCTTGACTAGCCTATAACATGAGAGACAGTATTCATCTTCAACGGCAGCATGAACTTACAGCTTTGAGCTAGAGAACCTGGAGCTCAACAAGGGTTCAGTATATGATCGGCTGACTGCTTGGAATTGTAATTCAGACAACAACAAAAAAGGTTATATGTGGTGGCCAACAACACAAAACAATATAGCCTACTAAACAAAAAAAGTTCAAAACGCAACAAAATTAAGCCGCAACGCAACTGAAATGCAGCCAACCACAAAGAAGAGTCGCTATGGATAATAGGATCCATATCTGATCCAATTGACAAACTCATCTATAAATTTAAATCTATAATATTGATTTTACAAGTTGTGAAAAATCTTGATTTTCCAGGTTGACACTGCCCTCTTGTGGTCAGGAGCATTTCTGCTGTTAATTCTGTGGCTTAATTCCATTGTATTTTGAAAATGTCTTTGCTCTGTAAATGTTGTGTTGTGCACCATAGGCCACCATAGTTACAGGTTTAGCTACATTAATGCAATTAAGTTTTATTCACTTGTTATGGAGCACCTAAAGGCACATGGTAATGGGAGAAATTAGATGAGAGGAAAAATTACATTTCTAATTCTATGCTATTGCGTTCACTTGCAAAACATTCACATTCCCCTAAGAAACGTTGCATTCGCTTGGAAAACTTCAGCATTTTCTTGCAAAACCTTCACTTTCCTGTGAGAAACACTGCATTTGCTCACAAAACTGTCACGTTTTCTCACAAAACTTTTGCGTTCCCCAAAAAACATCAAATTTGCTCACAAAATTTTGCATTTACTTGCACAATTTTTACACTTTCTCGCGAAACTTTTGTATTCCCATGAGAAACATAGTCTTCGCTTATAAAACTATAGCGTTTTTTTTTTTTTTTTTTTTTTTTTTTTTTTTTTTTTTGCAAAACTCAAAAAATTTCACACTCCCCGAAAAAATATTGCATTTGCTCACAAAACGTTCCACATTTCCTTGCGAAACTTTGGCATTCCCTGGAGACACTTTTGCATGATGTGCTTGAAAAACTTCTGCTCTTTCTTTGCATTTCCTTGCAAAACCTCAACGCATTTTCCCTAGAAACTATGTTTTGTGAGTGACTGCAAAATGGGTGATGAAAATAAAGTGGAAGGCAAAACTATATTTCAATGATTTTGAGTGAAGACAGTTTCTTGGGGGAACACAATACTTTTGCAAGGGAACACGAAGGTTTTTCAGGCAAAAAAAATATATATATATATCTTTTTTTATCATCATGTACCCACAGAGGCTCAGTAACTTTTACCTGAAGTGAGGAAATACAATACGAGCGATTATATCGCAAGTAATGTTGTAATGGGTAATGAGTCAATAATGTTCTGTACTGCAGAATCCATATTGTAAATTAAATGATTAGATTTGATGATCTCCATGCTATTTTTTCAAATGGTATAATTACATTTTGGAGTTGATCATAAAATAGCATGTCAATTAAAATATTTGCCAACATATTTCCTGAATTTTCAAACTAGATCTGAATAATTTTCCAGGACCACGACAGATTGTTAATACATGTCCTGCTCTGGGCAAGTTTGGTGCACTGTAAAATTGTGAGGTTTATTGGTTATACTGCGGGATGTTGGGATTACGTTGTGATATTAGTGATGAGTATCAATGCAGAAAAAACAGCACAACCACAACCAGTTTCTTGACTGTATATATTATATTGCATACACTCCTGACACAGCTGAGCAAACTCCAAAACATCCAGTGGCTCAATATGCTAAACTTTAGCTCGGCTCTGCACAATGTCAAAACATCCACATCCATGAAAGCTTGAAAACTTCTTATGAAGGGTTGGAGGGGGTTGATTGGTGAGCAAAGAAAACTTTGAAACACTTTACAAAGCAGAAACTCAAGTGCTGAAATTGACTGGAGACAGTTTCCAAGATTAAATATGTATGAGATACTTCAGCATACTGCTGGCTTTTTCATTTCATTTTAGAAATGTTACTAAGTGCAGATTAGGTGGTATTCAGCACCAACAGGGTGGGCATCAGACCCCTGTGAAACCACTCTTCCATCTTGGCTTTTGGAGACAATTGGGTAAATGAAAAAAGAGTGTCCATGATGAAAATAAAACAAATGTGCCAAGTTCTTAGAAATGCATTTAGAAATTGTTTCATGTGTTTTTGAAAAACCTTTTCAATTTAACAACTTTGACAATTTCATGTGGTGTAATAACACAACATACATTCATTACACATTAATCATCTAAAACATTTTTTAAAATATATTTTTATAGACTTATATCATGAATTATTAATTCAGAAATATCAAGTTTTTTGGGGAGTCTCACGACATGACATTTTACATTTACAGCAAGAACAACCTTGCCTCGACGTAAAAAGGTCAAATTATATCTTAAGGGATGTTAGATGGTGTGCAGAGTTCACTGTGATATAATTTCCTGTTTTATGCTTTTTTTCACATTTCTGCATGTTGGTTGCAATACATGTCTTTTTGTTTTTCCAAATATTAATAAGCAGTGAAGCAGTTTTGGTAAAATAATATGTAAAAAAAAAAAAAAAAAATTTATGCCTGAGGAATAATAAAATGTTATGCCCAACTACCCAATAAGGTTTCTTTTCAAGAAATTAAGAAAAGTTTTCTTTTAATATGCCTTTTTTCCCATCATGACATCAAGACAGTTGTATCGACCTGACAAAAATTAATTTTAATACAGAAATTAAAAACAGACTCATTATAAAAGGGGTGAATTGAATTCATTACATTTTAAATAAATTTTTGAATAAAATAAAAAGGAAAAAAAGTGACAAGAAACAAATAACATCATTAACCTAATTTCTAAGTTGTCCAATAAGGCATCTTTTTAGAGAATTAATTGGTTGAAAGAAATCAACAAAATAACTGATTCTGATCATGTTTTTATGAAACTCCTATTTAAAAATTGTGTGGTTTTAAAGCAAAAACTTATAGCAACAATAACATATCTCAAAGAAAGAGAGTTTCACTAGTAACTGTCAGGTCTTTAGTGAAGGCCTATGACTGCAGCATGGGATGCCTGCAGGAACATATCTGGATGGAGACTGTACTCATTACTCACCAGTGGCCGTTCTCCGACTCTTCTAGGAACTGTACTAAATCTCCTGCCTCGACGGAAAGCTCCTGAGCAGTACCTGACTCGTACGTCAGCTGCACCTGATAGCGATCGTTATCCCCTAAGAGAAAGAAAGAAGAGCATGATTTATTTCAGGGTCATGGCACCAATTTTTAGCTTTACTTGTAACTGGAAAGATATGGGTAGCAAAGTTAGATTCAATCAGGGATGTGTGTGTGTTTAGTCAATGGAAATCTTTTCTGTTGTTTATTCAAGGATGCCCTCTGGTGGTAGGAACCATATATGTGACATTTAAGTCCCTCTGGCTGCTGTTAAAAAAGTCCTGACTGATTCTGTTATTAAGCCTTTTTACTGAAGCAGATCTCCTCTCCTCATGCATCAAGCAGAAGGATTAAACAAAGAAACTCCTCTGGGTGTTTAAGAGTCTAAGATAATCTGACCTCATTTCTGTGTTAATTGTGAAACATTCCTAGACCCTATCTTTTATCTGAGCTCCCTTATAATTGGTCAAATCTCTCAGTTTTGATACTTTCTGTTTGTTAGTTTCTTACCTGAAAGGGACATTTTAACCAAAAATGAAAATTGTGTCATTATGTATTCAATCTTTTTTTTTTTTGACATTTTTCAAAATATCTTCTTTTTTAAAAACAAATTGTATGATTTTAAACAATAAATAAATCGTAAAAAAAAAAAAAAAAAACTTAATAGCCTATAAAAATATTTAATTTATGTGTGAAAAATAATTTTAAAATACATATTAAATATAAAATGTACACTTTTAAAATGAAAATGTAAAAGTATAAATATTTTGAAAAGAAGATATTTTAAATATCTTCTATATTCTTTACAAACTGTTCAAAATACATCATTTCAAGCGAAGAAAACATAATATTGTATCAAAGCATTTAATGCGTGAATTATAATGATAATTCAAAGTAATTTACAAATACATATGAAATAAATGTAAAGGTTTAAATAATAATTATTATGGTTATTATTTAGCATTCGACAGAAGAAAGAAAGTCATAGTTTGGGATGATATGAGAGTGTAAATAAGGACAGGCTTCTCATTTTAGAGTGAACTATCCCTTTAAGTATTATTTGACTGCTTTTTCCCCCTCCATACAAATTTGAAAGGTTTCAAGGGAATGAATGAAACATGTGGACAGAACGTGGATAAAGACGTTGTAGACCCAGACACATACGTTTTTGTTATGTCCTTCATCCTCTCCATCTGAGGAAATGGAGAGTTCTTCAGCACTTGATGGAATGGTCTCAAAATCCTCAGCGTCCATTGATGGCAGACGCCGTTGATTCCATCCTGGAAAATAGTACACATGAGTTAACATCATTCAGTAAAAACCTTATGAGAGACGATGCTTAGGGAATAGTCTAGTGCTCGAGTTTGCCAGAAAAAATTTCTGTGAAAGAGAGACAAGATGTTGAAGCACTCAATGAAAATAACTCTGATGGATTCTGTCACCGTCAGGCATCAAATGAGGAATGAAAATAGACGAAAACACCCGCGAGAACCCAATATGATTGGCATATCACTGCCTCTTTTCACATGATTACCTGGTTGAGATGCAGACCTCGGCACAGCGGGCTTTGTACCGGCGGTACCTTTACTTTTGCTCTCAGTGGGAAGTGCACCTCGCATGGTGTCTGTGAGGAAATTCACTGTCTTATCAAACATGACCTCTTTAATGGCAGCATTGCAGGTGAAACAGAACCTCACATTAGCATGCATGAATCAGTTACAGTCAACTGCCAAAAAAATAACCACAGGACCTCTCTCGCACCAATAGAAAACTACACACAACCTTATCTGAACAAGGGAGAGCATGACAAAACAAGGTACAGCTCCACTTTAGAAGGCAGAGGGGAGGAAACGCGATAGATTTGGAGGATGATATACACTTAAGATAAGCTGAAAACCACCACCACCGGAGTGCAAAAACACATGTCGAAATCGGAACAAAACAAAACAAGCATCAAATGAAATCTTGTAGCCTGATGGTTCAAATTAATGCAGGTTCAGCAACACATGAGACTTTTTCGAAATTGGTAAGAATGAGTTGGAAATGACAAATCAGTCATGTTTGGCCATGTACTGTATACCAATTTATGGCTATCTTGGAGTTTCTTGTAAAATAATAACTGTGGAGTTTAAATATATTAATGCATTTTTTTTAAAGAAAACCTAATATTTGGTGAAAGGAACAAAAAAAAACTAACATGTAAAATATTTTTCAAATTAAAAAGCATTTATATATTTTTAATAATATAATATAATAATATGATTAATAATAATAAAATGATAAACACTTGCTAAACTAATGCACGTAAAAATATAAACATTACATTATTATTAAAAAACATTTAAAATATATTTTTGAGCACTGTTTATATATATATATACCACACACACACACACACATATATATAATAAGAAAAAGTAATATTTACAAAATAATTAAATAAATAAATATTAATAAATGTAAAAAAATACAATTTTAAATGAACAACAATAACAATAATAAAATTATAAACACTTGCTAAATAAATGCATGTAAAAATATATAAATATTACATTATTCATAATAATATTTGTTATTTATTTGTTTTTTTATTAACCTTATATTTTGTGTTGAGCCCTGCTAATGGAAGTAAATTAAAAAAAAAAAAGTAATATTTACAAAATCATTTCAGAAATAACTACATGTGAAAAAAAAAACATTTTAATATCAGCAACAACAATACAAATAAATAAACAACAAATAAATAAATGGATGTGCATATGTATGTATTAAATTATTAATAATTTTTAAAATAAGTCATTTTTAATAATAATCTGCACATTAAATGCATGTTAAAATAATAATAATTATTATTATCATTAATCATTTTAAATAAACTAATTTTGTAAGATCACAAATTTGCATTGTACCCTTAACTCCAGAGTTGTTCCAGAACAATAATGTCCTTGCAAACAGTGTGCGGTCACTTCGAATAAAAACCATCTGGCCACTTATTATAAACAATAAATGAATAAAAACAAACCCACAAACATCTTACAAGGACTATGTTCAACATGCAGCATGCCGTGCTGTCCGCGTGGTACCTTCATAGCCGAACGGTGTAGGGTCGCTCTTGATCTGATGCCTCTTGCTCTTAAGGCTAGAGGAGAGAGGAACTAAGCACAAACATGCATTTCTTTTAGAAAAGAAGTCCAGCTCATCTATCACAATCTCTCAACCTATCCATCCAAGATTAATTATCACTATAATCTTTCATTATTCCCCTGCAGTGGCAACGCTTTCATTACAATAAAAGAGAATAATGGGGCCACAAGAAACAAAAGGCTCATGTGCATCTAAATTCTCATTTACATTCCCAGAGCTGTGCGGTGGGGCTACACTGCTAAATGTCACGCCACATCCCAAATGTCAGCTTATCAAGTCAGTATTTATTATTCAATGCAGCTGTCCCTTCATGTTTTTTAGGGGATTCATTTGCTGTGAAGTGCACAGTTTGATTTCATACGAGCTGTAATGAAGAAGTTGGGATGTCAAAGGTTCATAGTAAAATATGAAAAAATTTAACAATGCCAGTCTCTGTGTAAAAGGCCCAGGTGTAAGGTGCACCACAGGACTTTCAGGGCAGGCCAGAGAGTTGGGAAACTGAGTGCTCAACTTTTGAATAAGTGGCACAGGCCCACCCAGCCCTCCTGTGGAGCAGGACATTCGGTAACGGTAGAATTGATAGAGTTGAACAATGACAGGCGACTATTTTTGAATGATCATATGTACACTACTTGTCTAAGGTTTGGGATCAGTACAATTTATTATTTTAAAGAAATTAATATTTTAAATCAACAAGCATGCATTAAATTAATCAAAAGTGACAATAAAAGCATGATGTCATGAAAGATTTCTATTTTCTATTTCTAAGTTATATTTATGGGCATTTTGTGCCTTTTATTTTGAGAGTACAGTGGAGAGACGACAGGAAAGTATTGGAGTGGAGAGAAGGGAACAGGACCAGCAAAGAACCTTGAGGCGGGATTCGAACTCGGGTCGCTGTGAGCACAGTTGTGCTATATGTCGACGCACTAACCACAAGGCTTCTATATTCATCAAAGAATCCTGAAAAAAATGTATTACAGTTTTCACAAAAACATTAAGCATAACTATTTAATATGCTGCACCAAGTCAGCATATTAAAATGATTTCTAAAGGATTGTACGACATTGAGGAGTGGAGTAATGATGCTGAAAATTTTATTCAAATTCCTATTCAAATGAAAACAATTTTAAAACATTTTAATATGGCTATTTTAAATGGTATTCATATTTTACAATACTGTAAAACTGACTTAAGATGAGCATAAGATACTACTTTCAAAAACTTTGTTACTGTATTATATACTGTATTGTATATATGAATAAAACAGCAATACTGACAATAAGAAGAGAACATTACTCTTAAAACACTTCTCTTAATTGATTTGTTTTATTAAAAATGTATTGGGGGGCTAAAATGTCACCAGAACTGGTATCAAATACTTTTTGGTGATTTTGTTATTGTTATGACCACAGAACAGGTTTTATCAAAGAGATTTAAAGCGGCATGCTAACAATGCAGCAAGCAAACTACACTACGCAAACATTGCACGCTGATATTATAATGGCAGTGCTCTATTGTGTCGCTTGCAGGGGTTTTATCTTCTGACCCTGCTAAAACAATGCTTAGAGGTGATGATCCTGCACCAAATTAAAAGCACAAGCAGTTTTTGTACCTTTATTGCGCGGTGCAGAGGAGGAGCTGACAGTCGAGGCTAAAGAAAAGCGGCGTGTGACCTCTGTCTCCTTAGGTGTGGGTTCTGAAGTGAAAGGCAGGGGTGGGTTAGTAGTTAGTCTGGTTAATAAAAAAAACAGGATGAAGTGGTCAAATGAAAGACAGAAGGTTGCATGCGAAAACCTATTTGAGGTGGACTAAAGTTAGCTATGTTTAGCAATGGTGCTAATATGGAAGGTAGAGTCCAAACCTCACGTCATTTCTCAGTGTCTATAACTGCTTTCCTGCTAATCTCGCTCTACTTCACTGTCTACCAAAATAAAGTGATTACAGTAAGTCATCTTATGAAGACAGACAGACAGACAGACAGACAGACAGACAGACAGACAGATAGATAGATAGATAGATAGATAGATAGATAGATAGATAGATAGATGGATAGACAGATAAACAGATAGATAGATAGATAGATAGATAGATAGATAGATAGATAGATAGATAGATAGATAGATAGATAGATAGATCAATAAAGTGATAATAGTAAGTCATCTAATGAAGACAATAACACTACACTAAGATGCTTGCTTAAGCTTGAAGTATCTCAGTTCTTCTGTTGTCTTCAGCGGAGGTTGACCTGCTTTGCACACAATTCAAATTCTCTGAGAATTCAAATATTCTGTGATGACAAAGCTCTTGAGGGTCCCACGTTTTTTTCAGAAGTCACTCACATCGGAAAGAAGGCTTAAGTGATCTCAGAGACGACTGACAGAGTGATGACAATGAATTTTAACAACAGGGACAACAGGCACACTCCAGGATGAGATGATGGATGAGTCCGAATAGAGACGAGCCATGATGCTGTGCTGTTACCTGCGGGGAGAGACCTGCGGTTTGACAGGCCCTGTAAGGTGAAGCGCTTTCTAGCGAGAGCAGATCGCTCCGAGCCGAGGCTGGCAGAAGCGTTAGCTAGAAGAGGAGAGGAGGACAGGGCTGCGGTTAAAGCAGCAGGTAGAAAACGGTGGCGGGTGAGGTGAACAGCAGGGAAAAGGATCTGTCATGAAAAATAATCGTTTTGGCTGGAGCGGCCCGTATATGTTTTTTTTTTTTGTTGTTGTATTATCTCCTTCAGGTAATATTGGGTGTCATGTTTCCCCATTTATCCAGATTTTAGAACATCTTGGAAACAAAACAAGATTCAGGATCTCATTCTACATGTATAAGTCATGTCATACTAAATACAAACATACAGCAGAAGACACATATTTAACATTTAAAAAAAAACAAAAGGAAAGTACCTGGAGGTCTGATTGCATGATAAATCTGGGCTTAAAATAAGTAAAGACATTTATTATGCTACAAAGGTTTTTTTTTATTATTATTATTATAAATAAATACTGTTCTTTTGAACTTTCTGCTCATCAAAGAATCCTAACACACACACATATATATATATATATATATATATATATATATATATATATATATATATATATATATATATATATATATATATATATATATATATATATATATATATATATCATGGTGTCCGCAAAAATGTTAAGCAGCACAACTGTTTGCCTGATAAGAATATGAACATTGATAATAATGATAATAAATGATAATAAACATGTCAATGTCAACATTTGAGCAGCAAATCAGTATATTAGAATGATTTCTAAAGAATCATGTGACAGTGAAGACTGGTGTAATGACACTGAAAATTCAGCTTTGTCATGACAGAAATAAATTATAATTTTAAATGTATTAAAATAGAAAACAGTTATTTTAAATAGTAATTATATTTCACAATTTACAATTTTAATGCATTTTGATCAAATAAACTTACTAATACACTAAATAGTCCTTTATCTAAAAGTACAATTATCCTAAAAGAGAAAAAAATCCTAAATAAATATCTCATGTTCATTTAATTTGTGTGAATAAATTGTACAATATCTGCATTATAATACATTATGTTCTCTAGATATTGCAATGGCAGCAGCCTTTGGAAAAAAAGCATCAATCTATACCATAATGGATGTATCAGAGGCATCAAAGACTAAGGTGAGTCATGTTTAGAAGTGTAAAACATCTCCAGCTCAGGTCAGAGACTCGTAATCCTCTGCCTCCAGGCTGGGTTTGTCAGGGGCGCTGGGTCAGCACAGAGAGGACTTCTATTCTCAGAGGAACTAAACACCTGTCACAATCCTTTACTCACTCAGAATCTGCAACCTGACAGGACAGTAAGAGCAAACAGAGCGATATTTACCCCAAACCACCTCCACAAGAGCAGTCCAGGTCAGACCGACAGACTGACACGGCAGAGGACTTAATACGTTCAGCATCATAATGGAGCTTCATCTCAAAAATACCTTGCCAATAGAGCTTTGAAGTGCTTACCAGTAACCAATTACCCGTTGGCAATTTTACAGCCATTACAGCAGAGATTAGAGATAATGGCCTAATTAAGGAAAATGCACTAAATGGTTAAAAAGTAAGTAGGAGAAGAAGACACTCTACAACACTCTGTGATAAATAGCCTTCCACTACAAATGAGTAGTGAACATTAAAGTGTTTGTTGACCGCTGCAGGCTCTGAAGGGCGAATACTTCTGCTCGTTTGGTTGGTTAGAGAAACGGTAGTCTTTATAAGAGATTTATAAGGGCTCTCACCTCGTTTTTGACGCATATTTGGGCCTGTATCACCACGCCTGTAGCCTGTTTCGGGACTGGAAGAGTCAGACTGCCGGAGAGCTGTTTTGCGCATATTTCTGTCAATAAAAGCAAAGCCAGCAGAACACAACGGTAAAAACAGATGCAAATGTCACAAGAATATGCATATGCATGCATACAGTGGCCCCATGCAGAAAGAGACCACAAGCAATTTTCAATCAAAGTATTTCGCCAAAAAGTTGGATTTAAAACTATAAAAACTATATAATCATATACACTACTGTTCACAAGTTTGGGTTCACTAAGTGTTTTGTTTTTGTTTTTCTTTTTTTTTAAATGAATACTTTTATTCAGCAAGGATTTATTCAACTGATCAAAAGTTACGTACAAACTCCTCTGAACTTTCTATTCATCAATGAATCCCAAAAAAATTAATAACAGATTCCACAAAAATATGAAGCAGCAAAATTGTTTTCAACACTGATAATAAGAAGAAGTGCTTCTTGAGCAGCAAATCAGCATATCAGAACAAATTCTGAAGGATCATGTGACCTTGAAGACTGGAGTAATGATGCTGAAAATTCAGCTTTGCCATCATATGAATATATTGTAACATATATATTAAAATAAGACATTTAAAAAAAAGAAATCTTACAAACCCCAAACTTTTGATGTTTGGTTGACAAGAATACTGACTGCATTTAAATACACTAGAATGTTTCGATATTAATCAGGATTTAGTCATATTCTTACATTAGATCAAGTAAACAGATTAGCCTAATTTCCATAAAACATAAAACATATTGTAGTTTGTAGAAATCTAAATAAGACAGATAATGTTTTTAGTACAGCATTAATCAGAAGTGTGAGTCACAGACACTCGATTATATCCAGCATAAGTAAATATTCATATGTTTGCATGTACAAAAAAAAAAAAAAGATTAATTTGGTTTGTTATTAGATGCAGACAGCTGTTAAACTAAATAAGGACATTTTAGGAGCAGGAAAAGAGATAAAACTACAGTACTACAGCAAAACGATTATGCTGTTCAAAATCTAAAATTATTTATTAAAGCTTTCTGGGTGTCAAACATTAATGTGAAGAACTACACCCATGGTTACTCAACACTTGTGTAAATAAAAGGGAAGCTGACTTTACAGTACATCCACTAAACACAGCACTGGGGCCAGTTAAATAAAACCAAATAAAAAATGGCTATAATAATACCTCAGAGGAGCATGGTAGATGTTCTCTGTAATCTTCTGATGGAGTTGACTGGCTTCTATGGTGTGTGTGTGTGCGAGAGAGAGAGAGAGAGAGAGAGAGAGAGAGAGAGAAGTCATACAGAGGTTATTCAGTTTTCACATACTATATTCACACAGCACACAAAACACCTCCAGGATTTGTTTGGTCTTTGAAGTTGATTTCAGTGCCTTTACTAAGCAACCATGAAAACTAAAAACTTGAGATAACATCGTATCATCTCCATCCGATAGATCCACATCACAGCCCAATTCTCTCTTTAGGTGTTTCGAAGCTCTGGAAGAGCTGTGTAAATATTTTTTATGCAAAAAAGTTAGGAAGATCAGGTTGTTTCAGGTTGTCATTGTGAATTCACAATTAATTTTGGCTTTACGTGGTAGCTGAATCGTGTTTTCTCCAGGGTAGTTTGTAACAAGTTTTTTAGTAGACTGTGTTTGCGTGAGGGGAGAGTTTAAGGAGATTTGCTCAGAAATACCTCGGCAGGCTTCCAGCTGGCTTGTTAAGACTTTGCGGATCTCTGACACCCACGTGTGCTTCACTTCCATTGAAGGGGCCTGACAGAAAATGCAGGACACATTATAACAATGGGAACCTTTCTGCTGTGGGACAACAGTTCCCTCTCATGGCCAATAGATGGAACAACATGGTGTTTTCAGAAAACTATAGAGAATTATTTTCAGAAAATAAGAGAATAGAAACCTTTTTATATGTTTGGACCTCACATTCCATTCTCAAAATTATTAATGTTGTTAATAAAAAAAAAAAAGTGTGTCCTGTACCTGAACAATGTAAACTTCCTCCCTGCCGTTGTACCAGATTTCAAACTTCTTGATGTCTCCCTTTACATTTTCTGTGATTCCCACCGAGCTCATCTGGGAGAAAAAACACACCACTGATCAGTTTCTCAACTTATCATATATAATATGATCTAAAATGTATTTATGGTTAGCATTTCCCACATATAATTCACTATTCATCATTTTGATACACTGATAATGATGATTTAGATGGAAATGATTGCTCTATAGCGAAGTCACGACTCAAAATTAGTCACTAATTCATTACTTTAATGCACAGATCTCTGATGGTGTCGGTCTCACCTTTAACGAGTGTTTGAAACTGTAGGAGGGGGATTTCTCATGGCCATCAGATGTTTCCTCACGTTTCTTGCAGAACAAAAGCATTTTGTGGTAAAGGAAGAGATGTCTCTGCATGGGTTTGAAGCGTGCCAAGTCCTTCACTTTACTGTGACCTTTCTTATGGTCTGTCCAAACATTAAACGACCCCTGCATGAGCAGTTTTCCCAAATCATTCAGATCGCCCTGAAATCACGTATAGGACTTAAATTAGCACAATTTTTTGCAGGTGCACACCATGTAAAAAATGACCTTCAAATACCGTATCTGTTCAACATGCAAATTATTGTGATGCACATAATCTAATGTGCAGAAACCTCAAAACCAGTGATGGCGATCTGATGCATGGAGTCATTGACTGATTTGATGATATCTAGCACTGTGGCCAGAGCTTCCTCCAGCTCTGCGGTGCCCTCTGAGTTCTTACTGCACTTCAGCATCTCCTGTAAAATGAGTGGGTCGAGAAATGTGTGTAAAAAACAATATCTTATTTTACAAAGGTAAATAGGTGGAAGTTAAGGATTAGTATATTAGCGGAATTTAAAATCAATAAAAAGTCAATGGAGAGATCTCCACCTTGATTTTCAAACAAACATATGCACAAACTGGAAAAAGATGGGAAGAGACTTACCTTTAACATCAGCTGGTACTTAGTGATTCTCTGCACAGGCTTTAGCAGATACGCATCTAATGAAAGCTTGTGGTCCAACCTTTTTTGACACTCCTACGTTCAAAAATCATTAAAAGCTCTTTTAACATTTGAAAGGTAGCTAGTGCTGGGGGGGGGGGGTCATAAATATTTTATTTTATTTTTGTAAGAAATTTTATTTTTATTTAGCAAGGACTGATCAAAAATGACAAAATTTAAAGAATCCTTAAAAAATGTATCCCTGTTTTCCACAAATATATTACACAGCATAACAGTTTCCAATATTGACAATAATAATAACTGTTACTTAATCCACAAATGAGCATATCAGAATGAGGAGGAATGATGCTGAAAATTTAGCTTTGCTTAACAGAAATAAATTACATTTTAAAATAAATTTAATTAGTAAAAAGGTTTTTCAAATTATATTAATATTTCACAATATTACTGTATTTTCGATTACATAAAGACTTCTCTTATGTTCACCAAGGCTACATTTATTTCAAAAACATTAAGAAATCTTACTGACCCCAAACTTTTGAATAGCACAAAGTGTGTGTGTGTGTGTATATATATATATATATATAAGCCTCACCTGAAAGAACATACTGTCCCCACACTGCCGCCACAAAGCTTCCGATCGCGGCTTATTCTGACAATATTTCTCATAAATTTGTAACTCTTCCTTCTGTAAGACAGCAGATGGAGACAAGTCTTAGGATCCCATATCAAATACTGTAGTTGTACTGTATTTCACAGATAACATCACCATAATGTCACTCACCCGCTTCAAAAAACATGTTCCTACTAACTCCGGCTTTTCTGCAGAATTTTCTAGCTCTTTGAGAAAAGTCCTGTCAAAATAGAATGGAACAAATGAGTACACAAACAAATAAATGACTGCTCTTTTCTAGGACCAGAGACTGTAAAGGTCCAAAAACCACAAAGAAGCAAAATAAACATAACATAACATAACATAACATAACATAACATAACATAACATAACATAACATAACATAACATAACATATAACATTTTAAGACCAATTTTTGGTCACCATTCACTTTTATTATATGGAAAAGCGTAGTATTAACATTCTTCTAAATATCACCTTTGATTTTACATGGAATGAAAATCATGCGAGAAATGACAGTTTTTGGGTGAACTATCCCTCTGCTCTCCTTTCACTGAATCTTCACGATTATTTCTAAGAAAAGCCTGTTTATATGTCATCTCTGTCAAACAAATCAATACAGAATATCCAGTATCAACAACAAACACAAAAGCATTTGAGGACTTTTCATTACTGAGATGATGACATGTTTCAGTGACAGTAAAGGCCCAAAAACAAGGCTACAGCTGGGAATGATGGGCAATGATAAGCGGCTGTTTATCTGCACCTGATTGATGCGGTGGAAACAGGTGCTGAGGAAAGACATATGGGGAGACACACAAACTCGCTATGGGGGTTGTTACTGTCATAATCCTGGACTTTGTTGTAACTCTATGCCAGGAGGGAGACAATGAACTCTACACCAATAATCGTTAGCATGAGGCCAGCCAAACAACAGGCCAGCCAACCCCTATGGATTTTTAATGACAATCCAATATTACAAGCAACAAAACCCACCACACCTCAATTCCCGACATACTATTGTTTGTCTCTGGCTCACTATACAAAAAGCCCTTGTGGATAAGATGATTTGGGTGTGAAGTTTCCACTGTAGGGAAGCATCAGAAAAGAAACTAACCTAACCAGTTGTCCTAAGAGTCTCGTCAGAAATGTGGGATCACGTTGGGGGAGGGTCTGGCTCATTCTGGACATGGGCACAGTCCCATCTGGAAAATCCAGCTTGAGCTGCTAGCGAGTTTTGGAGCACGGCAGCTGGTTTCTATGTAGCTGGTGCAAACTGATCAACCAACTGATATGGTGGCAAGTTTGTTACTTGTCCAAGGTGGTCTACCTTAGTCCTGACCAGCTAGAAACTGCCTATAATGTCCTTAAATTGGAAATTACGAGGTGTCAAAAAGTTTCCGTTTACTTACTTCTGGTGAAACTCATAGATTTCAGGCAGATTGCCAAAGAGTACTTCCTTCTTGTTTTCCAAAGATGGTGGGATCAAATAGATCAGCTCGGGGTCATCCAGTGCAGCGGCATATCCCTGCACAAAAATAAACACGACAAACAAAACCACAGTCAAATATTTCAACACTGCACCACAGATGTTTAAGTGATATATCTATAGCTGATGCACTTGTTTTGACATACATTTACATTACTTGAACAACTGAACTTCAGCAAATACTTGTATGTCCTTTTATGGACTCTTGTATGTGATTTATTTGAGCTGTGTGAGATTCTGAGCAATTTAATACATTTTTAAAACATTATTGCACCATTTTAATATGTTTTAAAAATGTAATTTATTCCTGTGATGCAAAACTGAATTTTTAGCGTTACATGATTCTTAAGAAATCATCCTAATATGCTGATTTGCTGCTAAAGAGACATTCTTATTATTATCAATGTTAAAAAAAAATGTGCTGCGTCATATCTTCATGGAAACTGTGGTGCATTTTCTCAGGCTTCTTAGATGAACAACACCCAAAAAAAAAAAAAAAGAAAAAGAAAATCATTTGCATTCATTTTAAATTAAGTCTATACTGTCAATGAGCAATTTAGTGCATCATCTCTAAATAAAAGCATCAATTTCTCTAAAAAAAAAAAATAATAATAATTTTGAACAGTACATGTATTTACAATGTATTTACAATGTATGCATTTTTGCAACAACATTTCCTTGTTAATTTCAGATACATGTACCTCTATGATGCTCTGCAGCTCTTCCACGTACAGCCTCTCTGTCTCAATCAGTTCATTCATTATGTGGCTGTTGAGAAAGTGCATGCAAAAAAACTTTCAGTAATTTGTCAAACAAACGTCTGAACATCAGTGTGATGAGAGACACAGTTTAAGATGGAAGCTTCAGTATAAGCACAACTCTCATAAAGCCATCCAACTATATAACAGAAGGTAAAGTTTGTAAAATACTTTAATCCAAAAATAAGCTAAACACTTAAACTGTGTGGCATTTCTGTCAGAGAAGTTTCTCTTTTCACAGTTTGTTCGTATGATAAAGTTGGCCAATGTTTAAGAAGAGGCATGTACTTTTCCCCCTCCCCGCCTCCATCAGGAAACACTCAAACCGTTCAAATACAAGCTCCACCAGCAGCTACACACTACTGCTTTCAGTACAGCTGCCAGAATACAACAGAGGTCCAGGGCTTAAAAACAAATACTTTTGTACATTTACTACATCATGGATGGGCCTCAGTGGTAAGTCATATGTTTTTGACTAAGCAGAATTTCTGTGTGGAGATCTTTCTGAAAAAAAAAAAAAAAAAAAAAAAGCTAAGAGATTTAACTTTTGGTGTGTCAAGCCTTAGAGACCTCATGCTAAATTTACGTTACTGTAGAGTCTGAGTATTGAATGTGATTTTCGAAAATAATAATAATAATAATAATTAATGATAGCACCAATCCTAAAATTCTGTTATTTTAAACACACTGTCAGCATCATATGATCGACTGTGCTATAAAAATATGAACTATGAACTTTGCTTTGGGTGGTCTTGGAGTCACTTAGGGAGTGTTTTATGATAATAAAAATGCAAATTAACTACACACATAGCTAATTATACTTACTGATAACATGTCAAAAGAAAGAGATTGTGATATAGTGGGCGAAACTGTTAGCTAAGCTATATGAGCATATTAAACAGAGGAGTTGAACAGGTCATGATGATTTAATTTACTTTTTAAAGGCATGTCAGCATGAAACAGTGTTGAAATGACTAAATTAAAATTCACATGTGAAAATGAAAATGTAGTGGAGGTAACCAGTCACCCATGTGAAGCAAAGCGGAATGTATTCAAATCTACATTAAACATATTTTTATGTTTATAAACTTTATTTGTAATACATAATGAAATATATGCAGGCAAGTTTTGATCAATATGACTTAAAATGGGATGGACGGTCATGCAGATTAATGTGAAACTAATAATTGCACAGAGCGGCTGGTATGAGCAGGTAATCCAGTTTGTCATACAATCCCTTCTGCTCCTGGCACTTGGCTGTCCAGGGTGTGGGACATTATGACATGCATTGTTGTTGTGTTGTGCCTTTTGAGTAGATTTGCTGCTGTAATGATCTTTTCGGGGTTGTGAATGTTTTGCACAGCACTCAGCACATCAGCGTGTTCGGTGGTTTAAATCCTTTCATTCAACGTAGAGCTGAGTCGACGATTGCTTTCATTCACACGATCGATTCGCCGAGTCTCCCCACATGGTCAAGGTTTTCAATGAGCACTCGCAACAAATGATGCAAACAGGCAGCATTTGTTAAAGAGGAATGTTGTTTTGAAAGAAAATGGCTTATATGTGACTGCCATGAAATTAAAAGTTTTTTTTTTTTGAGAAATTAAATAGGGTTTTTTTTTTTTAGCAAGGATGCATTAAATTGATCAAAAGTGACAGTAACGGCTTTTACATTTTTTCGAAAGATTTCTAGTTCAAATAAATTCTTTTGACTGTTTTATTCAGAAAACAATCCTTTAAAAAAATATCAGAAATTATTTCTGAAGGATCAAGGGACACTGAAGACTAGAGTAACGGCTGCTGAAAATTCAAGAATCAATAAGATGTAAAATATAAAAAATAGAAAAGTTATTTTCTATTTTAATATTTATGTTTGTACTGTATTTTGATCAAATAAAAGCAGCCCTGGTTAGCATCTAAGAAGCTTCTTTAAAAAAAATATATATATATCTTACTGACCCCTATTCACACACACACAGTTTAGAGTTTAAATATATAAAAGTATATATTACATTTTTATTATTATTTTTAGTTTTAAATCGTTGCAATCCCTGTTTTGAAACAATCATTCTTCTTTCTTTACAGAACACAAATGCAGTGTTAATGCCATACAGTGGATTTTCTCAACTGACTGAAGTTTTGTGTGAAGTGTACGGAAAAAGGACACAAAAGGTGGAAAATGTTTTGGGTTAACGTATCCGGTAGGCTAGCACATCTGCACTGAGATGACTAACATGGAATTCAGGCAAACACAGTCCTGGAAAATCATCGAGAGCAGTACATCTGGATTGCATTACTGGACTTGACAAGAGAGAGAGGGGTTGAGAGCGTGCGCAGCTTAGCAGAATGTTCATGAATTGCAGAAGGGTGAGAAAATGGCATTTTCTACAGCTTGTCTCCATGTGCTGTGTCATGTCAGTCCTTATGGTTTGCTGGGACCACGTGGACCACAGCGTCGTGAGCCATGTGAAGTCCTACTCCTACCGCTACCTAATCAACAGCTACGATTTCATCAACAAAAGCCTCAGCGTCAGCCCAAAGGAAGCCGCCAGGTTTGGTAGCTTCCCCTATTTGCTAAACAACGAGGACGTTTGTAAAGACAAAGACGTGCTGCTTCTCCTCTTCGTGAAGTCCTCCCCAGGAAACTTCAGAAGACGACAGGCCATTCGCTCCACTTGGGGCAACGAGTCCTACATAAGTCACGAACTGGGTGTTATCGTAAAATTAGTGTTTGCTATGGGAGTTCACCCTGTGGTGCAGGACAAATTGCACAAGGAATTGCACAAGGAGCACATGAACTACGGTGACCTGGTTCAGCAGGACTTCCTTGACACATTCCACAACCTCACTGTAAAACTGCTGCTTCAGTTCCGCTGGACGCACGAAAACTGTGCGCACGCCCGCTTCCTCATGACTGCAGACGACGACGTCTTCATCCATTTGCCCAACCTGGTGCGCTACCTTCAGGACCTCAGAAGACAGAACGTGCGCAACCTTTGGGTCGGCCACGTTCACAGGGGGGCGCCTCCCGTTCGCCGCAGGGACAGTAAATACTATATGCCCTTCGACATGTACCAGTGGTCTTCCTACCCAGATTACACTGCCGGGGCTGGCTACGTGGTCTCTGGCGATGTGGCAGCCAAAATCCATCAGGCCACGCTGGCTCTGAACGCCTCTATGTATATCGATGACGTCTTCATGGGTATCTGTGCCATTGCAGCGGGCGTTTCGCCTCAGGAACACGTTTATTTCTCGGGTGAGGGGAAAACGCCCTATCACCCGTGCATCTATGAAAAAATGATCACCTCTCATGGACATGAGGACGATATTAGGTATCTGTGGAAGGCTGCGACCGCCCCGCAGGTAAAAAGTATTTCGTCTGGACTGGTTGGGAAACTCTATTGTGCGGCTGTGAAAATGGCGCTGCTTTGTAAGCCGTACTTTACAAACACGTATTCGTGCATGGCAGCTTTTACATGATGCACTATGAAGTCCGAGCAGTATTTAAATCTCTCTCTCTCTCTATTTTGTTTACTTTTGCGTTAAATGTTAAATATTTTGTCAGTTCCCAAAAAAGTTAAAAGCTGTGCGCCCTAAGCATTTGTTTTACACTTTTATTTTATTTTAATTTAATTTATTTATTTTTCATGGACAGTGTAGGGCGAGAAAGCAGGAATGGGATGGAAACACTAAATTTAAATAAGTTATCTAAAATGACATGAGTCTCACAAAACCTGTCAAGGTCCTATTTCCCTCCAAAAAAATAAACAAAGAAAGAAAAAAATATTGAGTAAATATAAAACATGGATAAAGTGATTCTGGAAATATTAAGACTTTTCCACCAAATTTTTACTACCATAATTTACGATTTCTCATCTTTGTATTGCAAGACAAATAATGGTATATTATTTAAAATATCATATTAATTTTACTGTATTGTGTGATTACAGTTATGAACAATATTAAGAATTACCATGAACTGAGAATGAGAAGTAAAAAATTAAAAAAGGATAAGGAGAAAATGAAAAATAGCATTTAATTAATGCTTAATGCTAGTAAAATTAATATTAAAAGCAATATTTGCATTTAATTTATTAATTTATTTCAATTGTTTCTATCATCATGAACATACTGCCACTTGTCAAAAAATTTATGCCTAATAATCTTTTTTGTGAGATGAAATGGGCTTTGACATTTTAGCATATTCTTAGTTTCCATTCCTATGTATTAAGACTGTATTTAGCTTCTAGGAAAGTATTTGTTTCACTTTGGCATGCTATTAGAGAGTGTGTCTCAACTTTCTTTCATGTTGCAAATGTCATATGCTTCTGCTTAAAGCTTTCAAACATTTTAATGAACTGATGGTGCTACTTGTGAATGAGGATTTTAACAAGTTACATTTTGCTACAATAAATCTAATCCTTTTGAGATTTATTGCATTGTGACATTATTATCATGACAACTAATCCTCAATCTCATCAACCAAATACAAACAATATTATTCTTCATACTGTAATGTGAAATTACTGTATTACAGAATATAATAAGAATCACCACTGAGAATAATTGGAATAAGAAGAATGAAGCTTCAGTATGCGAAAACACTGCCAAAAATGTACATTCCCTTAAGTGTTTTTATTTCCCACTATCATTCTGAATTTAAATCAATTAAAGTGTTAATTCCATCATTTTTAAAGCAGTTTGACTCTCTTTGACTCCTGTCGAAGCATTTTTTTTTATTTTTTTTTTCTAGATTATATTAACAACAACATTAGAGTAAATTACACTGTTAAGGTCCAGAAAAGTATGTAAAGCATCATCAGAATAGTCCATCTGCCATCAGTGGTTCAACCGTAATGTTATGAAGCAACGAGAATACTTTTTGTACGTGAATAAAACAAAAATAACAACTTTATTCAACAGTACGCAGGCAGTGTACGCTCTTCTGTGTCAGCCGCGCCACATTGAATAAGGTCATTATTTTTGTTTTATTCGCATACAGAAAGTATTCTCATCACTTCATAGCATTACGGTTGAACCACTGATGGCAGATGGACTATTCTGATGATGCTTTACATACTTTTCTGGACCTTAACAGTGTAATTGACTTGGCAGTCCATGAGACAGTCACAAGCCTCCCGGTTTTCATCCAAAATATCTTAAATTGTGTTCCAAAGAAGAACAAAGCTTTTATGGGTTTGGAATGACATGGGGGTAAGTGATTGATGACAAAAATTTGCTTTTGGAGTGGAGTATCCCTTTAAGGCTGGATCAGTTATCACCTGTTAGCGTTAAGTCTTTGACATTTGAAAGAGATGTTACGGTGAAGTGTTAGTGGTTTCTAAAATGCTAAAGAGCAGAGCTCACGGTTGGGTTGTAGGTGGGGAAATGAATAAAAGTGTATGTTGTTTGACTCAATAAGACATCTGTGCTAATATCAATGTAGTATAAAGTAATTTCCTTATTTGTTCAATGCATTTGCATGCACACATTTTTCTTTATTGATTTTTTACAGGTGTTTTACCTGTATGTGTTGTGTTTTTGGATTAAATATTATAAGGATTGTACACCCAAAAATTTAAATTACCATTCATGCGTTCACAAGAGAGAGTGGCGTTTCAGCAGATGACACAGGACATAGGCGTAGTATAAGCTCCAGTAAGAAGTGATGAACTCGGAAACGCACAGGAGAGAGCAAAACAAAACACCAGTCACAAATTAGAGGTACAAAGGAAGATTGTAAAGAAAAACAGGAGAGAATTGATATAAGCCAAAACGAGACTGGATTTCCTTTGCTGTCAACTTGGTTCTCGTGAGACTAACATATTCTTACCCTACGCCTACGTCATCTGCTGAAACGCCCCTCTCTCATGTACACGCGACAGTTAGCGGAAGCTATAGAGAGTATAGTTTATACAGTTTAAAATATGAATATTATTCTTACACATGTGCAACAATTCACTTCAGGAGGCCTTTATTAACCCCCAGAGCCGTGTGGAGCACTTTTTCTGATGGATGGATGCACTTTTTTGGACTTGGTGTTAAAAGAAGATTGATAAAGTTTCAGAATTACTTAAGAAATTCTTTATTGGTAAAACAGGAAGTGAGTAATGTAAGAAAGAACATGCGTGAGCGGCCATTGTTCCTGTTTTTCAAATATGCAGAGCAGAGAGTAGAACTTTTCGTAATGCATGAAACTTTGGTAGCCTGCCAAATGTTAAAAAAGGAAGAAGAGAAAGGGTATATTCTCTTCACGCTTAAATATCTTTAACAAATGTATAACATACATCTATTTAGATTGGGAGCAGTAAAAAATATACCAAATATTAAATGAACGTCTATTAAAACATGAAAAGAGTCACCAATTATAAGTTTGCATCTCTGCAAAACTTTTTCAGGAAGACTGATACTTCTACAAGCAGAGGACATAAGGTCAGTTGCTTTTACAGACGTCAGTATGCACATGAAAAAGTATGTTGCGCCAGTTACCAGAATGAAGACTAATAGTTTGCTCAGCCACCAGTGACCAAAAATCAGGTACAAGCTACAAAAAACAAAATCTGAACAAAATCACACTTTGGTTTTAAAGGGCAAAAATGCACTACACCAATATAAAATTTACAACTTATACCACACAACAGAAACTACCTATATATGGCGGAATACAATGTAAAAATAGTGAGTAATTAGAAACCATAGTCGTGTTAGTGCAAAATACAAGAGAGAGCGTGTCATGCAAAAGAACAGTATTTGAGACCCATCAGCTAAACGTTTCTTGACCTGTTTGATGTCAACAATGCTGTATCCTGAGACATTAACCAGATATGTGATTTACTGTACTGTATGTTCTGAGTGGGATATAAGATGTTGACAAACTAGTTAATCCTGTACATTCAGAAATGGCATCAGATGTGTGTTCAGATGTGTGTCATCACAAACCATTAGAGTTTGAGTCACTGTTTAGGTGGTGTCACAGTTTCTTGATCTCATTTTGCCCAATAAGCCATTTTCACAACACAAGATGAGTGTTGTTAAATGTGTTTGGAACAACTTGAGGCTGAGTAAATTTGTGAATTTTTATTTTCGGCTGAACTGTCTCTTTAAGTCTGTGATATATCTACTAAACTGCAAAACAAGAAATTAATAAATGTTGCTCTGCTGTAATAATTGTATTATTATTTATATTATATACTATATTTATTTAACTTTAACTTAACTTAATTTATATAACTAAATTGAAAAAAATAAATCATTATTTGAAAAAAAGGCTTAATGAAATATTTAAATATTAGAATAAATGTGAACATATTGATAAAGTAATTAAAATGAATTGATTTTAATCTAGCTATAAAATAAGTCCCTGAGAATCCATTCAAGTGGGTAAAACAGTGTTGTACTTTTCATAAAGAGAATCTCTGACACTGCTTAATACTTCACCTTATCTTGTGAGACGCTCTTTTTCAGAAGACATGTTCTTACCTGCGTCTGTTTGAAAGCGACTCTTCTGTTTCATTGCTCATGAGGACAAGACTCGATCCCCCTTGTCCTCCTTCATGCATGACCTCAATCTGTGAGAAACCACAGGAACACAGAACACACTGGTCAAAACCTATATAGGATTCAAATGAAAGAAAATGACTTTATGTTTGAGCTGAATGTATAATGTGTAATAATGATATACAGTAAAATATTTTAAAGGCAAGATCTTATCCCAGGCTAACTAGGTTTTTCTACATACATACAAATGCTTGTTAGATGTTTTAAAAAAAAAACTCTCTGAAGATTGAAATTATATTGTATTTATTTACAGAGGTATATGATGTCACACTTGTCCGTGAGTGAAGACGTTGCGCAAATCCATGAATCAATGTTCAGAAGTGAGGTAACTTCAACAAATTTCCCCTGCTCAGGGAGTAGGGAGCAATGAACACTGTGTAGGGACCATGTCAATGGTAACACAGTTCATGCACGGAGCTCACTTCTAACGAGCTGATTATCTGAATCAGGTGTGTTAACAAAGAGAGACATGCGAAATATGCAGAGCAGGGGGCGCGAGAACTGGAATTGAGAACCGCTGCTGTAGTCGTAGATTATTGCTGCTGCTGCAAAGCAAGTACAGGAACTTGCTACTGCTAATACATATGCAGATACGGTGCTGTGAGTATTTAAGACATACTGCTGCTGCACAAGTAGCATATTTAATAATCTGTAGCAGATCTATACAGGTGGAGCTGGGGAGGTGGAGGATTTCAGAGGAACTCTGAAAGCGCACTGCGAAAAGCTTTAGTGGATGCTAACGAACCATTTAAATGTAAAGCAGCAAGCTCATTGGCTGCGTATACAACATGAACTAATCAGCTTGTGCCAAGTAGTTTAACGCTGGAATATCATCAGTTTGAATTAACGACCCATCAGCCTGCACCATCTAGAGTTAAATGACAGAACTTGCCATTTATTTCAGATGTGACCATGTAACTGACACAGACGAATATACCTTGATGCCACCTTTGGCTTTGCGAATATTCTTCCTTTTTGCCAGCTCTGCGTCACTGGGCTGCTTACTGGGGCAGGAGTTTTCGGCAGCTTTGCGATTTGATGCTGTTGAGTTTAAAACAGAGTTAAACAAGCTGGAAGGCATTCATATTTTCCACTTAAATAATTCAGGATACAAAGCCTGAGCATTTAATAACCTGAACCTTGAACCTGAAATGAGGACATGCTTCTAGAAAATAAAGGTTAAGTGATAAGATTACATACAAATACCACTAAACCACTAGCAGTATGGACATGTATGCATTTCAGTCAACATACATCTGTTTTGTTTTTTTTGTTTTTTTAACTTACTAGGTGCAGTGTGATGTGGGGTTTTAGGTAAAGTGCGTTTTGGTGAAGATTCTGGTCGAGGTGCAACTGGTTGCACTGGCCTTGTTTGCTTTGCAGAAAGCTTTTTCAGACTCGCGTGTCTCTTCTCAAACATCTCTTGAACGTCATCCAGCCTTTTCAGAGCGGTTTGAGCTTTGCCCTGCATGGGATGAGATAAAAGTCATTATATATAAATTAATCAGTTATTTATCAGAAACAGATGATCGCCATCATCATCTACAGTGGGCTCCAAAAGTCTGAAACACAATTTAAAATCTGGGATTCATCTACTTTTAACCTTTCAAAAAATGTAAACTAAATGTAAAAAAAAAAAAAAAAAAAAAATTCAAATATTTAATATTCGGTACTATTTCTAGGTCAATCATTGAATAATGAGATATCAGGCAGGATAAGTGCTACAGTTACTAAAAAGAGTATATATCAAATACATCATAAATTCTGGGATGTTAATATTTCAGTTTAAATTAATACAATTTACAATATTTTTTAATAGAATAATTATGGAATTTATAATATTCTATATTAAACAATTTGGTAAAACTCCACAATATGAATCTTTATTAATGTTAGGTAATAAAAATGCACCTGTTCTTTGTAGTTCATATTACCTCAGGTTCATAAAACAATATAATATCATATAACATAACATAACATAACATAACATAACATAACATAACATAACATAACATAACATAACATAACAGTCAAATTTTTTGGTCACCATTCACTTTCATTATAGTTTTGATTTGAAAAATGTATTAGTACATATTGAAATTAGCATTAGCTGTGATTAATTGATGCTTTAGAAGAATTTTTCATTGTTAGTTCATGTTAACTAATGTAGCTGAATAATGTAGACAAGACTTTTGGATTTGACTGTATGCAAATGTATTCAACTATAATCCGCTTGATTTGTACCTTGATCCACTCTGAGAGGACGATCTCATACTGGTTACTGAGGTCTTTGAGGTGACTGAGCTGCTGCTCTTTGGCTGAATTCATGTACCGCTCGATGTCCTGCAGCGCTGCTTCTGCACCTTCCTGGGTCTGACATCTGTCTACAGCCTGAGAGGCCAACAGATACACTCCACTCTCACACCACTGGTTCACCTGCCAGCACACACACACACACACACACACACAGAGGCACATCAATGCATCTATCTTGGACCCGATATAAAATGAGAAAAGAAAACTGTGCATGTTATTTAATTAATTTTAACCATAAAAAATGATTAAAGAAAGCAGTTATAATCATTTTTATTTATTACGCACACAGATCAAATTTAAGTCACCTATACATTATTTGTTATCTACACTGAAATAAATAAATTGCTGAAGAAACCATATTTATTACTGTGTACATTTCACAAACAAATAAAAAGCAGAACGCTGAATTAAAGAAAATTTAAGCAGAAAAATTTAGATAGTATTTTCTTATAAAACATACTTCAATAATCCTTGTTTTGATTGAAAAATATTTTTTTTACTCTGTACAAAAAAAACTGTTTATGTTAACTGAAACAGCTGAAAAATTGTGAAATTTAAAATGAGCTGAAATAAATAAGTTGAAATTTAAGTACTAAAAGTACTAAAACTGAATAAAATAAATAAAAATAAGTAACAAAAGCACAAATTATTAAAACTTCAATTAAAATTTAAATGAAAACTGAAAATATAAAAATAAGTGAATTCAGAATATTGATAGATAATAGAACATTACATAAATAATATACTATATACAGTATATAAGCACAATTGTGCAATTCTTGCCAAGCCATACTTACGACATGCACTGCAAAATATCATTTTGTTAATTCGCAGTTTTATATTTTTCTTGTTTTGTTTTTTTTTTTTGTTTATTTTTCTAAAATTGTTTCTTGAATTTTTATATTATATGAAATAAAATGTTCTATATATATATATATATATATATATATATATATATATATATATATATATATTACATATTTTTTTGTAAATGTCTTTGTCTTCTGACAATATGCATGTCATCTCTCAAAATCAAACCTTCTCCGTGTCTTCATCAATCACCCCAAAAACTGTGTGTGGTAATTTGACAGGAAGTGTGTTGTTTCACGAACCTCATCGATTCGTTTGTGGATTTCAAGTGATTTGGTCAGAATGTCATGTTTCTTTTTGGCCTCATTGCTGAAGTCGTCACAGATGCGCCGCAGTTCGACACACTTCGGCCGGATGGAGTCCACGGCGTAGTGGTTACTTTGAATGAGCTGGTCACCATGCTGAGCGTGAAGCTGAGCTTTCTCCAGAGACTCCTGTACAGATCAATAAACACAATAAAGCTCAACATATGAGGAATGATTTACCCTGCTATCTTGACTGTTATTAGTAGTTGACTTGCAGTGTCGTAACAGCAGCAACGCTATGGTTGTCTTTTATTCATTCTTGAAGTTCAGTTCTATATACCATATGCTTTCAGACAATACCTGCATGTTCATGGCTTTCTGATAAAGGCCAAGAAAAAACATGCTTTATCTTTCTAGATAAGCTGGTTGCTTGGTAGAGTAAAATCTTCCATGTAAAACATGCCCTGGTAACCAGTACTGCTGGTTTTATTCAAGACACACTTGTTTTTTTAATCCTTGGAAACATGTTTCTAAACAAACACAAAAGAAAGATTAATTTTAATAAAAACTTTTAATTTGTTTAAACATTCAAATATACAAGTGTGAATAAATAGTATTTTTTAAATATTCTAAATGTATATATTGTCACTTAACTTAACCTATTTTACTTGACTTTTATTCTGTTGTAATTTTGATCAAATAAATGCAGAGCAAAAGAAACTTCTTTTTAAAAAAATATGAATTATTCAATTATTCGTTTACTCTAATTATTAATATGTCCGGTAGTGTATAGGATTATATAAATATGTATTTATACAGTGATTGGGGGATTTATACAGTGACTGGGGAAACAGAACAGAACAAATGGTTATTGTTGAGCCCACTATGTAAACTCAATGGACTGCTTTGCATACCAGGCCTGATTTCAGATTTAAAAGATTTTGACCTGAGCTTTGTCCTCCAAAGTTTTCAGATCCCCCAGCAGATGTTCCACCTGAGCCACACAGTCCCCGGTGTCAGACAGGCCCAGCAAGGTCTCCGTCAGGCTGTCCAGAGATACTTTCACCTGATGCAATAGATGCAACAGACCAATTTCAGCTTGGGTGACTCGTCAGCTGCTCTAGGGATATTTGGTATATAATGGCTGCCTACTAAGTATACAGAGGCACACCCATTGCATCGTACCTCTCTGAAGTCCTGCTCAAAGTGCCGTAACTGTAAGCACTGCTCTAATTTGAGGTGATGCCTTGACCAGAACTGTTCAAATGCATTCTCCGTCTCATCGAGCTGCGCTAACAACCTGAGACAAACAAACAAACACGTTTACAGTGTGCATGTCAGAGGAGCTGAAGTGAATTAGATTTCACAGGGGAACATGAGATGACACCAGGCTTTAAAGAATAATAGCACAACTGTAACAAGAACTACGCAAGTCTAGTTAAAATAGAGGAAATGGCTGTAAATTCAATACGAAATCCAAAAATACTTTCAATACGTTCCTATTGTGAATGACTCTTGGTACAAGTTAATAAATGACTCATGGTACAAGTTAAAAAAGAACTGCTCATAATCTTTCATCAGAATGTAACTTGTCTGGTGACTTTCTTTATTTGCTGATGCCATCAAGATTTTTTGCATTCCTGATGGTTCAAATCTCAAACAAAGTCAATCTTCTGTTTTGCTTATGTATGTCATATTCTGAATGTCACGTAGCCACCCAGCAATCTGTTATGACCTAATCCCAGCTAACAAGTTACGAACAAACGTTCTTGCAGTAACGATAATAGTTCAAAGTTATCTGGTCTGTAATAATGTTCTCAAAATGTTAGCACAAAAAGGGGGGAAAAAATCGGATTAGGTGGAAACATAACATTTTCATAACTGAATGGGAATGTTCGCAACATATTTTTGCTAGCTGGTCTGGTCTTTATGTTCACAAAACTTTAGCACTAAAACATTATTTATGTGTCGTCCATGGAATTTTGTTTTGTTCTCGAAACATTTTAGTCAGACATTCGTCTAACATTTTTATGTTGCTGCTTATTTCCAAATGTTAATTGCAACGTTCCGATAAAGTCTGCAAAATAAACATTCGAATGTAACATTCTGATAATGTTTACAAAACGATAAAACGGAATGTTCGCATTACCAACATTCTTTTGTCAGCTGGGATTCTACTTAAGCTATAGAGTCTTAGAATTAATTGTGTAACTTTTTGTGTTTTGACAAACCTCTCAGCAGTTGTTTGGTTCTCTACTTCATCTGGGTTCAAAATGTGGCTCTCAGTTTTGCTGGCCTGATCTTTGATACAGGACAGCAGCGTATTTCCTTGCTTTATAGCCAATTTCAGCTCATCCTGTGCAGGGAGAAGGAAGCGTGGCATATGAATCCTGAAATAATTTGTATATATGCAAAACACAGTAAATCAAGATAAATACAGATCATGTATTATTGTTCCACACTGTTTTAGAAACGGTTCAGATAAAAGACAACATTAGGCAATACAGTAGGCAATTAACTAAAGCACAGAACTATAATGACACGCATTTTAGAAATCAAACGATAACTTTAGAGCCAACACAAACTACTATTTTATAAATGTGTTGAGCTACCTGGAGCTTATCGTGTTTTTCGGTGTGTGTGATGAGCAGATCTTTGGTGCACTGCACGTCATTGGGAAGTTCGGTTTCTGCTAGGTCAGTTCCAAACTGCTGCAGCATCTGTGCTGTGCTCTTCACCGTTAATGCAAAGTTCTCAATGGCCTAGGGCACAACATTTGAACACAGTCTGAACATATAATATATATGGCTTTTACAAAACTGAACCTTTTCTGCATTGTACATACAGTACATTTATGTTTCTGTCTGTCTGTAAATATGATATTCATTTTTAACTTTCATACTGTGCGATGGTGAATCCATTGACTGTGGCAGTAGTCCAGTGTTCCCCCGAGATCGCAGGTCAGCTGGCCTTTGTCAATGTAGCCATGCAAGTCTGACAGGGAATTTAGCATAACAATCTACAAGAGAAGAGAAAAGAAAAAATAATTAACCATAATATACATTAATTGTACTAAATGTTTGTCCTACTTATTCCAGTGTTGCAGGTGAAGACTGCATTAACAGTCGGGCCTGACAACCTCAAACCACTCATACAATGCTTTCACGGGAAAGCACACTTAGCGAACTCTGAGTTTGTTAAAATATGCATGCAAACATTTTACAGGACATATATGGTAAAAAAAAAAAAAAACTTTCATTTATTCTTCTGTTAACTTGTGTATAATTAAAGCTGTAAAACTGTTGAAATCATCATTTTTACAGTCTTTTTAGTTTTAGATTTTAATGTTTTACATTGCAATGGCAACAAAGTTGAAAAATTGCTTAACTTTATACAAAATAGGTTAGTAAACTAAAATCATGTCTTCACACTAAATTCACTCATACTGCTCACAGCTGTACTATTAAGACAATGACAGTTTTAATGTTTATGGATTGGCCCCATTCATTTCCTTTGTAAATTCCCCACTGATATTTATGGCTATCTTACTCATCTGCAGATGACACTTTGTGAAATTGAAGTATGTAGACGATGATGCCGCAATCGTCATTTCCTTAATGTCACAAGAGTAGCAGCATGCAGATGATAATCTCATGCAGCAGCATATGCCAGCAACAGACACATGAATATGTGGAAAAGTTGCATTACACACATTCACCACCACGACCTTAACGTAAGCGCAGCGATAAGGCATCACTTTAATGCACTGTGCAGGAACTTCAGTGTTTTTGTAATACTGCTCCCTGTGTCTTCTAAAGTGGCGTTAAAACAGGCTTAGAGATTATCTGTAGGTTAACACCCTTTCAGACCTGCATAATGCAGCAGGGTGACAGGCTGTGTCAATAATTTAGTGGATGAGTGATCATGGTTACAAACACTCCAGGGGAGCCATGCGCATCGTATGGCGAATGAACGGGCGTGCCGAAGGTCCAGACAGACAGAAGCATGCTTACCGGTACCTTCAATTTGAAGTCATCCCTATGTAACCGCATACTGACATCAGCGATGGCCCTCTGGAGGAGACGTGAGGGTTTCAGAACCAAAACAAGCTGGAGATTTCCTGGAAAGGAGCCTCAGGTCATGGAAGAAAATGAAACATACAAGTTTTGACTTATTTCTTCGACAATTCTGTGACATCAACTATATGTGAAACCATATAAATACTTATGACCTTTTTTGTCTTTGTAACTTGTGGAACTAATTTTAAAAAATAATTCATTTATATTTATATTTATATTTTATGTAAAAAAATACTAAGACATTTTTATGCTTATAACTTGAAATAGAAAAATAAATAAATAAATATACACACACATATATACATACATAATATATATATATATATATGTATATATATATATACATATACAGTATATATATATATATATATATATATATATATATATATATATATATATATATATATACACACACACACACACACACACACATACATAAAATTAGAAAAATATCAATTGAAAAATATAAAGTACTTTAATAGTCCAACTGGACCTAGCTTGTTCAACTTGATTTCAAATGACAGGCCTATCGATAGTACATCTTGATACTGTACATCTTGTTCTTTTTGCTTGTATCTATAAATGTCATGTTAACTTTATAAAGCTTCAGCAAGAGCCTGTACAAACCGCTATCCGTGCCAGAGAAGTGATTGCTGAGTTCCATTTGTCCTTCCTGCGGTCCAGGATGATGATGAAGCCAATGCTAGCAGCATCCATGCTGGACAGAAAACGGACAGGTCAGGCATTAAAACCAAAACCATCAGACAGAAATCAAGCAGAAAACTGCTTGTTCTTACAGCTGCTTTCACAACACATTTTGAAACTCATTACCAATGGCAATAAACCTTAGAAAAATCAATGAGGTTTCACCTTGGTATGCTGGTCAGGTATGTGACAACGTTAACAAAATCCTCATCAGACACTTCATTAAATCCTGAGAACTCTGGGAACGTGATGATGGGAGATCCATCTTTTCCTCTTCCTCCTGCAAAAATGTTAAGGAGTTTAGTACCTATTTTAAAATAGTGACTATTCAAATTTTTTTAACATGATAAATGGCACTCTGGCAATTTTATTTATGTATTTATATTAGCTAATTTATTATATTTCTAAAAGTATAATATATTTACATTTAAAAAAAAAAATTATGGCTGTTTTTTTTTTTTTTTTTTTTGCAGTTTCGTTTGGTGTCATTGCCAGCACACAGTTTCTATGCACCATTTACACCTCAACAGAAACTACTCACACTGAGTGAACATACATGCAGCGGAAACCAGGTGTGACCCACATAGTTTTTTTTTTTTGTTTTTGTTTTTTTAACTAGGCCATTACCAAAAACCCTCTTACATTTCTTGCTTCTGACCTTATCCTTAAAATGATTCTCAAGTATTCATCACACCCTTTTTACTTTAATTTGGCCTAAGATATTTAAATGTGTTATTATGTGTATTTGTTTTTTGTGTATTTGATCCTTATAATTTAGTATTCAATGGGGCAACATTGTACTATTGAGTTCTGACACATTCATAATTAATCTGACTAACACACTATTTAAAAAAAAATGTAAAAACGGACAAAAACCCACATAAATTTTAACTGGTTACAAACTTTTTTTACATACTATATAAAACTGATACATTTTTATGCTCACATATTCTGTGTTATGATGCTTACTCTGCAAATTCAATATTACTGAATTAAATTATTGAGTCGTATACTTTTAATTTTACTTGATACAATTTAATATGGTATGGACAATGAAATATTTTAACTACTGGTTCAAATTTTGCCATTTTTAAACATACATTGTCATATTTTCATCAACACTTGTGTTTGAGACAGTATAGATCACACAGTTTTATGTCTTTAAATAATCACATATCTTTAGAATTCCTCTGATAACCGATTGTAGCATTATTTATAAATAATTTATATCATTTTAGCAAACTGGTCTTTAGTCTGAATATGTAATTGCCTCTTTAACAGCGATTCTTCTTGTGCATTGTGCTCATTCCTGAGGGAAATTTGAAGAAAGATGTGTTTGTTTGCAGTAATGAGGAAGATCCACTCAAAGGTCACATGTTCATCCATTTTTAGACTTTAGAAGCCCCAACGCTTCTCTTGAATGATGTATAGGTGTTTATCTTAATAGTCTTTAACTATAGACATACAGAAGTGTATGTTTCTTTTCAATTTATATTTATATTATGCAAATCAACCCCTCCCCCCGCCCTCAGTCCACATCCAGTGACTTATTTGGAACTACAACTTCACTGGAAAATTTTCACCCGCCTTGTGGTCAAATGATTTCACTTGATTATTATGACTTACAGCATGACTTACATCTGTAGCACCTCCTGGTGGATTTTTTTCCTTTTTTTTTTTTTTTTGATCTAGTAATACCATATCTAGCAACATACCATCAACAACACCTAAGCACTGGGACTTATGAGACTAAGAGTCCTAATGGACGACACCATGCTTTTCAGCGGAAAGCGGCACTTAAGACAAGAGGAGCCAGCTAAATAGATTGCACAAAGTATGCTGGGATTGTTTTTCTCTGTAACATTACATAACTAGTTTTGATGAGTGGTGCAGGCGTCTTGGCAGATGAGGAGACAGGGAGGCAGGCCAGGCCTCGGGAGATCTGACTAGGGTGGGAAGGAATGGAAAAGCTCTCAAAGGAGCAGCGAGTCTGTAGTTGCAAGGTCCCTCCCACTTACATCAGTTCAGCGTGTAAGTTTTTCCACCCTGTTTTCAGAGAGCTCTGTGTGTGCTGGAAGCGGTAAACACTGCTGTTTTATTAGCTAATATGAATTGTTTTGTATAGTTAACATTGCTGGCAACTTCATGACAAAGGCTGGTTAAAATGAATTAGAAATAGAGTCAAATTCACTTTATATATGTTGCAAACAGTAGTCACCAGCTTGAGCGGTTGCCTGATTGTTTCATTTTCATCTGAGACATAAAAAGCAGGACTGTGGCGTAGCCTAGTGGTTAGCTGGCAAACAAAGAAGTTTCAGTTTCAAACAGGGTCAAAAAAAAAACTTAAAGCCATTTGTAACTGTAAGAGTTAAATGAAATAAATTGGCTGGTAATTTAATGAGAAACTATAAAATAATAAATTGTTTCATTAAATCAAGAATGAGTCTGATCTTGCCGACTTGAGTAAAACAAGCAAATTAAATAAAAGACTTACAGTCTACAAAAGAAAAACATGTTTACTTCAGTGGTCACATGTACCATCAAAGATTTATCTAGCATCATACATGTGGCGACGGATATGTTAGAGATTTCTGGAAGCCACTAAAATGTATAGTAATGATGTAGCAATATTTAAATGACAGCTTACAAAGATATTTTTGTGGCTAATAAGCGATAAATAGCTGGTAATCAACATTCCATACTACTATATATAAATTAAACACTAAAAATTAATCATAGCATCATAATGTACAATATGGAAATGGATATTCATTTTGAGATTTGCTAAACAGTGTCAAGTGTTATTAAATTAATTTAAAAATGATTAAATTATTGTATAATTTAATATTAATATTTAATATAGATTTAAATTATTTTATAATTTAATTTATAAAATATTATAATATTAAATTAAATGAAAAAAAAAATCACCAAGACATTCACCAAGCAGCCCTTGGCTATTTCTCAGTTCATTATTATATAATACGCATCATGGGAAAATGAGAAAGCAGAAGTCTGTTTTCTCTGACTGGAAGCGCTAATGAGCATCAGAGCAAATGGGAGGGCTGGGAATTCTACGACAGCACTGACATGAGTGGATGTGATTTGCGTGCATTAACATCAATTAAGCACCACCTCAGAAACCTGACCCACAATCGAAAGGGTCAATGTTCAAAGGCACCACCAACAGCTATACATAGAGAGGGAATGTAGACAGAAACACACCTTTTTTATCTCAACCTAAAGAGCAAACAGACATTTCCATTTCTCACCTGAAAGAAGCGCAAACTGCCTGTGAAGTTGTTTCGATTATGTCGACAGCCAGTAACGGCCCTGATCTCCTGCTGCATAATCTCATCTGTGAGGAAAGAGGAGAAAGCACAGGAGCATTAGAAATCACTGCCACATGCATATAATTCTGCAAAAATCACATTCGGGATATCGGTAAGTCACAAAGTGCATCAGTAGCCCGACCCTTCAGACTGACCGTCTGTACAGCTGCTTCCTTAGAGATGACCTTTAGCCATCAACACAGCCTCTGGTTTGTATCCGTTCATCAGGGAAGCGCTGCTTCAAACAAGCCATTCTTTTATGCCCTTGGCTTTACAATAAAGAGTGCTCGAGTACTTCTATTCTCTACTGATCTACTAAGGGTCACCCTAAAGCCCGATGAAGTCTGTAGACGAACAACCGTTCCTCTGTACACATATGTACAAAAGACTGCATTAACATTGACGGCTCTTTATCAGACCCTGTTAAGTCTTGTGAGGAAAGTTGCTGTGGGCTGCTGTAAACCGCAGAACAACAGAAATTAGTACTTTTTTATTTTCAAGCACTCACACATCCTTGTCGAGTCTGTTCTACAGGAAGAACAATGTGCGTCAAGGAGCATGTGAAAAGCAGATGTTATCAGCTGGCTGTGGAGTCGCAACCATTGACATCTACATGAATTACTATAAGAAGCCAAAGATTTCCCAGAGGAAAGTCACCATGACCGGACCATACAGGACCACTCCTACCGACAG